>NC_090029.1:34837243-34844743 GCF_037176765.1 Anolis sagrei
CCCCTCCACGTTCCCACTGCCCCCCTTTTGGGATGTCTGGCGTGGGAAAACGGTTTGGGGGCTTTTCACAAATCCAGTATCCCCTTGAACCAAAACCAATTAGAATGGTCCAAGGTCCTGCAATTGAAGGCCGAGCCTTCTTTTGCTGGATGTGAATGCCTGGCGCTCACTTAAAGTGGTACTTCAGCTGAGCCCAAGGTGAAAGGAACATTTTGTCTATAGGAACAGCGGCTCCGGGTTTCTAAGAAACCAACTGACCAAGACTTTGTCAAATCTCTCTCTTTCTCTCTCTCTCTCATTCCTTTTGGCTATCAAAACCTACAGGCACCTCGCGACATCGAACCAAAGCAAGCCAACAAACTATAGCCATTATGCACATTCAGTGCGTGCCTCGAAGAGAAATGAATGCCAGGAAAGAGACAGAAAGGCACACACATGTTGTCAAGAAATTGTGGGTTTTAGTCTTCTGTTGAGACATTCATCTTTGCAGTTCTGCTTTCAAAGTTTATCCATATTACAGGGGTTTTTGGGGGGGAAAATGGAAATATAATTTAGCTTGGTAACAGAGAGGAAAAACACAGAGAAGCTGTTGAAATCCACAAGCATGTGAACAATTTCGACAAAAAGGAAGAAACCATGAAAATGAACAAAATCTGGCAACCACTATGAAAAAAAACTCTATAATCATGACAGTAAATAAAGAGCAACACTCAAAAAAAGCAGTGGAATTCCAGACAAGAAAACCATCAAGGACGGCTAATCACCTCTCAACAAAGGATTCCTCCGAGCAGTAAGAAGCCTCACCTTGAAACTGCAAGGCCATTACATGCATCCTCAGAGGTTGTGAGGTCTGTTGGAAATTACGCAAGTGGGGTTTATATATCTGTGGGAGGAAGAAACCAGGCTCTGAAGCTGCAAAGCCATTCAATGCTAATCAAGGTAGCCAACTGAAATATTCACACCTACCTCCAACAGACAAGAGTTCTTTCTCCCACCCTGGACATTCCACAAATATATAAACCCATTTTTTCTAGTTTCCAACAGACCTCACAACCTCGGAGGATGCCTGCCATAGATGTAGGCAAAACGTCAGGAGAGAATGCTTCTGGAGCATGGCCATACAGCCCAGAAAACTCTCAGCAGCCCAATGATTCTGGCCATGAAAGCCTTCGACAACACATTGAACATCAAAAACTTATGGACATTCCCTACTTGTGACTTAGATGACATTGAACTAGATGAATCAATGGCCTGGCACCATACAAAGCCATTACTAAACCATTTTGAAAATGTGTACAAGTAGAAAAAGTTGTGTTACTTTACTCAGCACCACTTTCTCTCTTCTTTTTGGTGGGCCAATTTGAAGTAGACTACTCCCTAACAGGCTGAACCCATGCTGCCGTATAACCCAGTTTCTGAATCTGCTTTGAACTGGATTATATCAGTCTACACTGCCATATAATCCAGTTCAAAGCAGATAATCTGCATTCAGAAACTGGGTGATATGGCAGTGTAGAAGGGGCCATAGTTGCCACAATCAAAGCTGTATTAATGTTAGTGTGGTAAGGAATGGTAGAAATGGTGCTACAAAGAAGCACCATTATAACAAAAGTCAAACAGCATCAACATGGTATCTCTTTTGTAAAATATGCATTTTGCTCCACCATGTGTTGCGTGCTAATTTCAAAGCCTATCAGAATCATAGAGTTGGAAGAGACCACATGGGTCATCTAGTCCAACCCCCTGCCTTGTAGGAAAAGCACAATCAAAGCACCCCTGGCAGATGGCCATCCATGCTCTGTTTAAAAGCTTCCAAGGAAACAATAAGTAAACATTCCTCTGTTACTTTTCAAAGTGCTTGGTCATCATTAGCTTCTCTTTAGATAGTACAATACAGCCATCATCGTCATCCCGAATAGCAGCAGTAGCAATGCTACACTGTACAATATCGCACAATATCACAGATCTTGTGCTGACCATATTGTTAAAGAGGTATTGCTCACTCCCATGTCTAGTTTTCAGGAGTTATATCCAGGCATGGGCCAACTTGGGCCTTAAGAGGCTGAGAGGGAAAAGGAAAGGGCCTGAGGCTGTTGGGAATTGTGGGAGTTGAAGTCCAAAACACCTGGAGGACCCAAGTTGGCCCATGCCTGTGTTGGCTGCTTTGACTATCAAGAAAGGAAAATAAAACATTATTATTATTATTATTATTATTATTATTATTATTATTTTATACAATAACAATTACTACCAGAAGGGACAGAGAGTTTCATCTATGCTGACGATCATGCCATCACCACTCAAGCAGGGAGCTTTGAAATGGTTGAACAGAAGCTCTCCAAAGCTCTAGGTTCAGAGGTTCTCAACCTATGGGTCACCAGGTGTTTTGGCCTACAACTCCCAGAAATCCCAGTCAGTTTAGGATTTCTGGGAGTTGAAGACCAAAACATCTGGAGACCCACAGGTTGGGAACCGCTGTTCTAGGTGGTCTTAGTGTCTAACCCTATTCCGGGCAGTTTCGGGGGGAGGGGTGAAATTAGGTGCTTAATGGTCTTTTTCATTCCCCACTCTTTGAATATTAGGAATCAAATGATTGGGGTCTTGTCTTCCCAAGACTATACACTAGAGTCGAGCTCCATTCCAAGAATTAAAATCCAGAGCTTTTAATTCTGGCCCTGCCAAAGTGGTCTATATGCTTTGGAACATACTTTTGAGCAGACATGCACACAACTGTAATGCTAGGCTATGATTCTAATGGGGCTGTGGTGGCGCAATGTCCTGCTGAACTGCTGACCTGAAGATATGCAGTTTGAATCCTCAGTACGGGATGAACTCCCACTGTTAGCCCTAGCTCCTACCAACCTAGCAGTTCAAAAATATGCAAATTGAGCAGATAAATAAGTACTGCTTCGGCCAAAAGATGCTCCAAGCAGTCTTGGAGGTGACAATGCAGGCTCCTCAGTTTGAAAATGGAGAAGAAAACCTCCCTAAGAACCAGAGGTGAGCACCGTCTCCAGAAGTCGGAAATGAAAGGAGAAGCCTTTGCCTTGTCTGTGTTTGTGTGTCTCATTGTATGTGATTGTAAGGCATTGAATGTTTGACTACGTCTACTGTAAATGTTGTGATCTGCTCTGAGTCCCCTAGGGGAGAAGGATAGGAATATCAATAAAGTGCATTATTATTATTATTATTACTACTACTACTACTAGCTGTACCCGCCACAAGTTGCTGTGGCCAACCTTCCCTCCCTCTTTCTCTTCTTCTTTCTTTCTCTCCTTCCTTCCCTCCCCCTTTTTTCTTTCCCTTCTTCTTTCTTCCTTCTCTACCTGTTTCTTTTCTCACTTCCTTTGCTCTTTGGTTCCATCCTTCCTTGTCTCTTTCCTTCCTTCCTTCCTTCCTTCCTTCTTTCTCTCTTTCGTTCCTTCTCTCCTTCCTTCCCTCTTTCACTTTTTTTATTTCCTTCTCTCCTTCCTTCCTTCTCTACCCTTCTGTCTTTCCTTCTTTCTCTCCTTCCCCTCCTTCTTTCCCTTCTTCTTTCACTCTTTCTCTCCCTCCTTCTCTCCTTCCTTCCTTCTCTACCCTTTCTTTCTTTCCTTCCTTCTCTTCTTCCCTTCTTCTCTACTTCCTTCCTTCCCTCCTTATTTCTCTTTCATTCCTTCTCTCCTTCCTTCCCTCCTTCACTTTTTTCCTTCTCTCCTTCCTTCCTGCTCTACCCTTCTTTCCCTCCTACTCTCCATCCTTCTCTCCTTCCTTCCCTCAATCACTTTTTTATTTATTTCTCTCCTTCCTTACTTCCCTACCTTTCTTTCTTTCCTTCCTTCTCTCCTTCCCTACTTCTTTCCATCCTTCTTTCCCTCCTTCTCTCCCTCCTTCTCTACTTCCTTCCCTCCTTATTTCTCTCTTTCATTCCTTCTCTCCTTCCTTCCCTCCTTTACTTTTTTATTTCCTTCTCTCTTTCCTTCCTGCTCTACCCTTCTTTCCCTCCTTCTCTCCATCCTTCTCTCCTTACTTCCTTCCCCCTTTCTGTGTATGTATTTTGTGTGTGTGTATGCATATATGTGTGTGTTTGTGTATATGTGTGTGGTTTTGCACATGCATTGTAATGTATTTTTTGTTTGGGGTTTTTTGGGGGTTTTTTTGCTTTTAAAGTCCCTTATTCTGTGTTTTTCATTGTTTTTATGAGTGATCCACTAAATATCGTGTCCAAATTTAGTGTCAATTCATCCAGTGGTTTTTGAGTTATGCTAATCCCACAAACGAACATTACATTTTTATTTACATATATTATTATTAATGTATTTACGAGAGAGTAAGCCTACACTGGATAAGGCAGGTCTTACTCCCAATAAACATGCAAAGCACTCTGGATCCAAACAAATATTGATTTAATTGAGTTTAGTGGGAAAAGGAAGAGCAGGCATGGGCCAACTTGGGCCCTCCAGGTGTTTTGGACTACAACTCCCACAATTCCTAACAGCCGGTAGGCTGTTAGGAATTGTGGGAGTTGTAGTCCAAAACACCTGGAGGGCCCAAGTTGGCCCATGCCTACCGGCTGTTAGGAATTGTGGGTCTTACTCCCAATAAACATGCAAAGCACTCTGGATCCAAACAAATATTGATTTAATTGAGTTTAGTGGGAAAAGGAAGAGCAGGCATGGGCCAACTTGGGCCCTCCAGGTGTTTTGGACTACAACTCCCACAATTCCTAACAGCCGGTAGGCTGTTAGGAATTGTGGGAGTTGTAGTCCAAAACACCTGGAGGGCCCAAGTTGGCCCATGCCTACCGGCTGTTAGGAATTGTGGGTCTTACTCCCAATAAACATGCAAAGCACTCTGGATCCAAACAAATATTGACTTAATTGAGTTTAGTGGAAAAAGGAAGAGCAGGCATGGGCCAACTTGGGCCCTACCGGCTGTTAGGAATTGTGGGAGTTGTAGTCCAAAACACCTGGAGGGCCCAAGTTGGCCCATGCCTGTCTTACAACCTTCTGTTGAGGCTTCAAAAGGATGACATGCAATGCCGAAATGGTACTGATCTTTTGTGAATTGTTTTCCTTGCTTTCCTTTAGAGGGAGGGCCAGCTGGAAGGCAAAGAGAGTGGCTTCCAAATCAGGGAGGGAGGGGGGAAAAAAAGCACTTATTTGCCTCAAATTGGAGGCAAAAGAGAAAGAAAAAGAGAAAGAGAGAGAGCCGTGCTGCTTCGCGTTGCCATGGGAACGGGATGCAGATTTCTTCCCCCCAATTGCTTTTTTTTATTATTATTTGCTAGACATTGTAATACATATTATGTTTCAACTCTGGGGTTCTTTTCTTTCTCTCCTGCCTTGGAGTAAAAGGATCCTTTATGAATGTTAACCATTCAGGCCACTGGGAGAGGAAGAGGAGGAGGAGGAGGAGGAGGAGGAGGAGGAGGAGGAGGAGGAGGAGGAAGGGGAGCCCAGGGTCCCATCCGCAGCTCCAACAGGTAGTTTGTATGCAGGCAGAGTCGCCCCTTGTCCAGGCCTGGTCCCCTTTCTATGGAGGAGGGGCCCCCGCCTGCCTTCGTTTTCTGCTCTGCTTCACTCCACGCACACACATACACAGAGAAGGGGGGGACCCCAGCGCCACACAAAGGCAGCTGCCAAAGGCCCCTGAAAAGTGATCAAATTATCAAGAACTTGACCTCACAGGGGGAGCGAGCCAGCGAGGGAGGGAGGCAGGGACAGGGGAGAAGCCCGCCTGACTGCCACCAAGCCAAGGAGGGAGGAAAAGAGGGGGCGGGAAGGGAAAGAGACCCCCCCCCCAAAGGCCAGGCAGGCAGGCCAGGAAGAATATTTCTGAATCATGCTGGCAGGAGATGCCCTCCATCAAAAGTCTCAAATGTCATCAAAAGTCTCACATGGAGATAGATGAATGGATGGGTAGGTAGGTAGGTAGGTAAATATGTGGATGGATGGATGGATAGATAGAAAGATGAATAGATGAGTAGATAGGTACGTAGGTAGGTAGGTAGGTAGGTAGACAGACAGACAGATAGATACAATGAATGAATGGATGGATAGATAGATAGATAGATGGATGGATGGATGGATGGATGGATAGATAGATAGACAGACAGACAGGTTGAACGAAGGATAGATGGATGGATAGACACATACATGGATGGATAAGTAAATAGACAGACAGATAGGTAGACAGACAGATACATGGATTGATGGATAGATATACAGAGAGAGAGATACATGGATGGGTAGGTAGGTAGGTAGGTAGGTAGGTAGATACATGGATGGATCGATGGATGGATAGGCAGATAGACAGACAGACAGATACATTGGTGGATGGATGGATACATTCATAGATACATAGATGAATACATACATGGATGGATAAATGAATGAATGAATGAATGGATAGATAGGTAGGTAGGTAGGTAGACAAGTAGACAGACAGACAGACAGATAGTTACATTGGTGGATGGATGGATACAGAGATAGATACACAGATACATGGATGGATGAATACATAGATGGATGGATGGATGAATGGATAGATAGACAGGTAGACAGACAGATAGATAGATACTTTGGTGGGTGGGTGGATGGATGGATGGATGGATACATAGATACATAGATGCATGGATAGATAGATAGATAGATAGATAGGTAGATAGAGATAGATCTATAGATAGATAGATGGATGGCTGGATGGATAGATAGGTACATAGATGAATGCATGGATGGATATATACATAGGTACATGGATGGATGGATACATACATACATAGGTACATAGATGGATGAATGAATAGATTGAAAGATAGACAGATAGATAAATGGATGGATGGATGGATACATATATACGTAAATAGAATGGATGGATAGGTGGATAGATCAAGAGATACATAGATGGATGGATAGACAGACACATGGATAGATGTATAAATATATACATACATACATGGACAGATAGACAAAGAGGCACATGGGTGGGTAGGTGGATGGATATGCAGACAGACAGACACATGGATAGATGGAGGAATACATACATGGATGGATAGATAGATAGATAGATAGATAGATAGACAAAGAGGTAGGTAGGTAGGTGGATGGATGGATACGCAAAGAGACAGACACATGGGTGGTTGGGTGGATAGATGTTTGTCCATTTGAGACTTTTGATTATTCAGATAGACAGACAGACAGATAGACAAAGCGATACATAGGTAGGTAGGTAGATGGATGGATACGCAAAGAGACAGACACATGGCTGGTTGGGTGGGTAGATGTTTATCCATTTGAGACTTTTGATTATTCAGATAGACAGACAGACAGATAGATAGATAGACAAAGAGATACATAGGTAGGTAGATGGATGGATAGTCAAAGAGACAGACACATGGGTGGTTGGGTGGGTAGATGTTTGTATCTATATCCATTTGAGACTTTTGATTATTCAGATAGATAGATAGATAGATAGATAGATAGATAGATAGATAGATAGATGGATAGATGCAGACATCCC
>NC_090029.1:34849743-34882243 GCF_037176765.1 Anolis sagrei
CAAAGACTATATGAATCTTGTCTCTGCGTTGCCTTATATTTATTCCACCCTGGCAGGAAGGGAAAAAGACAGGAAAATAGAGTAATTTTTTGGTAAAAGGTAACCAAAACTACAGCTTATCTCTGCGTGGAACAATGTGATCACTTGTTGACTATATTCCCCACTCATTCTGTGATAGAATTAAAGTGCCAAACTGCAGATGACCCAATGGGAAACATTTGGGACGAATACACACACACACACACACACACACACACACACGTTGGTGGATCTAAATTTTTCCAAGGTGGTTTTGATGCCTGGGTTAAACGTTGAGGGCAGTTCAAGCTATGATGTGAAGCAACTTCTGATGTTATGGGTTCAACCATAACGTTTTTAGGACCCAGGAGGCAAAACTTTCTGACACATCCACCGAGATATAGATATAGATATATCGGTGGGTGTGATACACACACACTATTTCAACTAAAACACACACACTATTTCAACTAAAACCAAAATGAACTTGGAATCTCTCTCTCTCTCTCTCTCTCTCTCTATATATATATATATATATATATTATAAAACTTTTTGACCTACCCATATACACACACACACACACACACACAACTTCAACTAAAACCAAAATGAATTTGGAATCACTATCTATCTATCTATCTATCTATCTATCCACACACACACACACACACACGTATACGTATGCATATACATGTATATATGGGAGGTGTCAAAAAGTTTTGCCTTCAATGAATGAACACACAAACACATTAAATCAACTAAAACCAAAATGTATTTGGAACCGCTATTATATGTGTGTGTGTTTGTGTGAAAAACTTTTACCTCCTGCGTCATAAAGACTCTATGAATTATTATATACTCTCGCTCTCACACACACAACATCAACTAAAACCAAAATGAACTTGGAATCCCTTTTGAACAGAGACACTCGCTGGAACACCCCAGCAAGCGAGAGTCCAAAAGTGGCAGGCCCAAACCCAACACCTCAATTCATGGGTGATACCAGATGAGAGACTCCCCCCTGGGCACACAGAAGACTGGGCGACTTGGAAGGCGCTGAACAGACTGCGCTCTGGCACCACGAGATGCAGAGCCAACCTCAAGAAATGGGTCTACAGGGTGGAATCCTCGGCATGCGAGTGTTGAGAAGAGCAAACCACTGGCCACCTGCTGCAATGCACCCTGAGCCCTGCCACATGCACAATGGAGGACCTTCTTGCGGCAACACCAGAAGCACTCCAAGTGACCAAATACTGGTCAAAGGACATTTAACCAAATACCAAATTTGCAAAATCTGTGTGGTTTTTCTTTCTTTCTTTTTTCTTTCTTTTTCTTTTTAATCTCTGTGTTTGTTTTGCTCTGTTAGAATTGTAATACAATGGTTGCTGATGACACAATGACACACACACATCCCTTTTGAAATGTGTGTGTTTGTGTGTGTATACATATATATCAAAACGTTTTGCCTCCTCCGTCATAAAAACGTTAGGAATGAATATACTCTCTCTCTCACACACACACACACACACACACACAAAACATCAACTAAAACCAAAATGAACTTTTTAAATGTGTATATATGACAAAAAGTTTTGTCTTATGCGTCATAAAAACGTTATGAATGAATATATAATCTCACATACACACATATTGCATCAACTAAAACCAAAATGCACTTGGAATCCCTATATATATATATATATATATATATATGGATTCCAAGTGCATTTTGGTTTTAGTTGATGTATATATATATAATATACAACATAATATATATACAACATAATATATATATATACAACATATATATATATATATATATATATATATATATATATAAGTTTTGCCTCCTGCGTCATAAAAATGAATATATGAATATATACTCACACACACACACACCAAATCAACTAAAACCAAAATGAACTTGGAATCCCTTTTTAAAATGTATATATATGTGTGTGTGCTTGTGTATATACACACACATTAAAAAGGGATATATATATGTGTGTGTGTGTCAAAAAGTTTTGCCTCCTGCGTCATAAAAAATGAATATATACTCACTCACACACACTATATCAACTAAAACCAAAATGAACTTGGAATCCTTTTTTAAAATATGTGTGTGTATATACATGTCAAAAAGTTTTGCCTCCTGCGTCATAAAAACGTTAGGAATTAATACATACTCTCTCACACACACACACACACACACATAAACACACATTACATCAACTAAAACCAACAATGAACTTGGCTTTCATGGCCGGAATCACTGGGTTGTTGTAGGTTTTTTCGGGCTATATGGCCATGGTCTAGAGGCATTCTCTCCTGACGTTTCGCCTGCATCTATGACAAGCATCCTCAGAGGTAGTGAGGTCTCTTGGAACTAAGAAAATGGGTTTATATATCTGTGGAATGACCAGGGTGAGACAAAGGACTCTTGTCTGCTGGAGCTAGGTGTGAATGTTTCAACTGACCACCTTAATTAGTGGGTTGTTGTAGGTTTTTTCGGGCTATATGGCCATGTTCCAGAGGCATTCTCTCCTGACGTTTCGCCTGCATCTATGGCAAGCATCCTCAGAGGTTGTGGGTCTGTTGTCGAAGGCTTTCATGGCTGGAATCACTGGGTTGTTGTAGGTTTTTTCGGGCTATATGGCCATCTTCTAGAGGCATTCTCTCCTGACGTTTCGCCTGCATCTATGGCAAGCATCCTCAGAGGTTGTGAGGAACATGGAACATGGACATACCTCACAACCTCTGAGGATGCTTGCCATAGATGCAGGCGAAACGTCAGGAGAGAATGCCACTCACGACCTCCCAACCTCTGAGGATGCTTGCCATAGATGCAGGCGAAACGTCGGGAGAGAATGCCTCTAGACCATGGCCATATAGCCCGAAAAAACCTACAACAACCCATTATTATTATTATTATTATTATTATTATTATTGTCGAAGGCTTTCATGGCCGGAATCACTGGGTTGTTGTAGGTTTTTTCGGGCTATATGGCCATCTTCTAGAGGCATTCTCTCCTGACGTTTCGCCTGCATCTATGGCAAGCATCCTCACAGGTAGTGAGGAACATGGAACATGGACATACCCCACAACCTCTGAGGATGCTTGCCATAGATGCAGGCGAAACGTCGGGAGAGAATGCCTCTAGACCATGGCCATATAGCCCGAAAAAACCTACAACAACCCATTATTATTATTATTATTATTATTATTATTATTATTATTATTATTAGGTTCTTGTGGGTTTTTTCGGGCTATAGAGCCATGTTCTAGAGGCATTTCTCCTGACGTTTCGCCTGCATCTATGGCAGGCGAAACGTCAGGAGAGAATGCCTCTAGAACATGGCTCTATAGCCCGAAAAAACCCACAAGAACCTAGTGATTCCAGCCATGAAAGCCTTCGACAATACATTATTATTATTATTATTATTATTATTATTATTATTATTATTATTATTATCAGGGTGACAAAAGGTTCCTGAATGCGACTCTTGACACCAGTTTGTTTGCAGCCACTGCAGTGTTGACAGTGGGCTCTGCAGAAGATGCTCCACGCAAAAATAAGCCTCGCAAAGCCTGCTCTCTTTGATATTTTTTTGAATCCCTGTGTTAAGAATTATCCCACTCCACTCCTAAGTAACAAACACCAGTGGATCCAGTTTAAAAGTCACCTTTGTTTAGGTTGTTTACATACAGAAAAGGCTAGGTTCCTACTTAGACTAAGCCCATTCTAGAGAGACAAAGGAAGGGAAACTTGGGGAGACCCTGAGAATATTACTCCGAGGTGCCTAAACGCGGGTTTTTCTTGTTCCTGCGTGGGGAAAAAGATCCCGGATCTTTCCCAAAACGAGTCCTTTTGGCTAGGTCCCTATTTAGTTATTCTAAAACTCACTCTGGAGAGACAAAGGAAGGGAATATAACTTGGGGAAACCCTGGGAATATCAATCCAAGGTGCCCAAAACGTGGGTTTTCTTGTTCCTGCGTGGATTTTTCCTTTTTGACAGACACAGAATGCCTCTAGACCATGGCCATATAGCCTGAAAAAACCTACAACAACCCAGTGATTCCAGCCATGAAAGCCTTTGACAACAGACCTCACTATCTCTGAGGATGCTTGCCATAGATGCAGGCGAAACGTCAGGAGAGAATGCCTCCAGACCATGGCCATATAGCCTGAAAAAACCTACAACAACCCAGTGATTCCAGCCATGAAAGCCTTTGACAACAGACCTCACTATCTCTGAGGATGCTTGCCATAGATGCAGGCGAAACGTCAGGAGAGAATGCCTCCAGACCATGGCCATATAGCCTGAAAAAACCTACAACAACCCAGTGATTCCAGCCATGAAAGCCTTTGACAACAGACCTCACTACCTCTGAGGATGCTTGCCATAGATGCAGGCGAAACGTCAGGAGAGAATGCCTCCAGACCATGGCCATATAGCCTGAAAAAACCTACAACAACCCAGTGATTCCAGCCATGAAAGCCTTTGACAACAGACCTCACTACCTCTGAGGATGCTTGCCATAGATGCAGGCGAAACGTCAGGAGAGAATGCCTCTAGACCATGGCCATATAGCCCGAAAAAACCTACAACACACATCTATTTCTCTAAAGTTCCCTTCCCTGTGATTCCCATTTGTCCTTGCCTAAGACTCATATGGACTCGATAATACTCCCAAGAGGTCCATCATTCATTTCTCTTCCCATTGAGGACCCCAAAATGAACCATCTCGAGAGCTTTGTGGAAGGCTTTCAAGGCCAGAATCAATGGGTTGTTGTGAGTTTTCCGGGCTGTATGGCCGTGTTCCAGAAGCATTCTCTCCTGATGTTTCGCCTGCATCTATAGCAGGCATCTTCAGAGGTTGAGAAGATGCAGGAAGTCCTCCCTGACCTCTGAAGATGCCTTCTATAGATGCAAATATGACAGGCATCCTCAGGCAGACCTCAAAACCTCTGAAGATGCCTACCATACATGCAGCCGAAACGTCAGGAGAGAATGCTTCTGGAACATGGCCATACAGTCTGGGAAAACAGCTGGAAGGAGGACCCAAGTTGGCCCATGCCTTCCCCAAAACATACATATATAGATCCTTCAATATCACTCATTGCAATGGGAGGTAAATATATTCTCCATAGATCTCTCTATGGCAAATAGGAGGGCAATTCTGTCCCCAAGGATAGTAGGAACCATTGATAATATGGAATAGGCGCATTGCCTAAGTATTATTATTATTCATTAATATTAATAATATAAATTAATAATAATTTATTATTTACTTAATCATAATAAACATAATTTATTACCCAAGGATAGTTGGGACCATTGATAACATGAAATAGAGGCACTGCATAAATATTAATACATATTAATATCAATACTATCGATCAATAATAATTTATCAATACAGGTTTGTATTATATTATGATATATAATATTAATATAATATATGACTTATATTATTTATTACCCAAGTATAGTTGGAACCACTGATAAATCGCAAACAAATTATTATTGATTAATATCAATAATATTATTGATTATTTATTAATATCAATAATATCAATAAATAATAATGTATTAATATAGACATATTATATTATAATATATGATATAATAATACAATATATATGACTTATATTATTTATTACCCATATTATCAGTTGGAACCACTGATGACATGAAATCGCAAACATATTATTATTGATTAATATCAATAATATCAATAAATAATAATTTATTAATAAATACATATTATATTATAATATATTATATAATTATATAATATATATGACTTATATTATTTATTACCCAAGTATAGTTGGAACTACTGAAAATATGAAATTGCATACATATTATTATTGATTAATATCAATATCACTTAATAATAATTTATCAATATTTACTTATATTAATAAAAATTATTACCCAAGGATAGTTGGAACCATTAATAATATGAAATAGGGACATTGCAAAAATATTATTAATACATTAATATTAATATCAATTAATAATAATTTATTAATATTGACTTATATTATTTTTATTACCCAAGGATAGTTGGAACCATTCATGAAATGAAATAGGGACACCGCAGAAATATTATTAATACTCATTAATATTAATATCAATTAATAATAATTGATTAATATTGACTTATACTATTATAATATAATACGTGACTTATTTATTACCCAAGTATAGTTGGAACCATTGATAATATGAAGCCGCATACATATTATTATTGATTAATAGATTAATATTAATATCAATTAATAATAATTTATTAACATTGTCTTATACTATTATAATATAATATGTGACTTATTTATTACCCAAGTATAGTTGGAACCATTGCTAATATGAAGCCGCAAACATATTATTATTGATTAATATTAATAGTAACACTTAATAATAATTTATCAATATTTACTTAGATTAATAATGATTTATTACCCAAGGATAGTTGGAATCATTCATAATATGAAATAGGGGCATCGCATAAATATTATTATTGGGTTGTTGGAGGTTTTTTCGGGCTATATGGCCATGTTCTAGAGGCATTTTCTCCTGACGTTTCGCCTGCATCTATGGCAAGCATCCTCAGAGGGAGTGAGGATGCTTGCCATAGATGGAGGCGAAACGTCAGGAGAGAATGCCTCTAGAACATGGCCATATAGCCCGAAAAAACCTCCAACAACCCAGTGATTCCGGCCATGAAAGCCTTCGACAATACAATATTATTGTTGATATTAATAATATTAATTAATAATAATGTATTAATATTTACTTATATTATTATAATTAATAGCATCTGGAGGGAGGATGCATGCCTGGCATATTGCTATTATTGAAGCTATGGAAGCTTAAAGCTGTTTTGAGCCAAAGGGAGAATTTGGTAATCAATAGATTCTATTATTAAGATGATTATTAGGACCTACCATGCACTGCTCCTCGTGAATCCTCATCTGCTGCGTGGAAAAGGGAGGAAATCTAACCCACGCAGGGACAGATGCGACTTGCCTCCAGGCTTGCCAGGGAAGGAGTGAATGGAGGAGGGAAGGCTCTCCTGAAGGAAGACCTCCTTGGCCAATAGCCACGCCCCTTTGTGCATAGGCCCCGCCCACATCCACACCCCCTTTCTCCCCTTGGCCACGCCCCGTGGGGGGGGGCTCCAGAATGCCCCCCAAAGACAACTCTGTGCAGAGAGCCCTCTAACCCTCTCCTTGCTGCAATGCCCACCGACCCTAGTTGCAACCCTTAACATTGTGGACTGAGAGGCACCACAACAACAACAACAACAACAACTTATTATAATATATAATAATATTTATATAGTGCTCTATCTCCCTCAAAGGGATTCAGGGCGGTTTGTAAACAAAAGAACCAAGTGGCAAAGATCCATCAAGAAGCCTTCAAGATGCCACCATCCCTCCCATAGAAAACAAGGGCCAGGCTTGGGTTGGGGTCAAGAGGAACCAACCCAGCGATGGACTCTCAAAAGCCAACCTTTGGCTCTATTTATACCCACACGTTCCTGGACTGTGGGTCACTCCGGGGCACAATCTGCACTGGCCGTTTAATGCCGCTTCAAACCGCTTTTGCAGGCGGTTGCATAGGAATTCCTTGAACCAGGGTTGAGGCATCCGCCTGGGATGCCTTTTCTCCATAGCCCAAAATAAATCATAATAATATATAAAATATATATAAAATATAATAGAACAATATATAGAACATATGATTGGATCTCTACTAATGGAACACTAACAGCTGGAAAATATAAAACTGTATGCAACTGCTAGGGTTACCTTTTCTCCATAGCTCAAAATAAATAATAATAATATATAAATAATATATAAAATATAATAGAACAATATATAGAACATATGTTTGGATCTCTGCTAATGAAACACTAACAGCTGGAAAATATAAAATTGTATGCAACGCTTATTTGCGTCTATTTTAAGAAAATAATATAATATAATATATATTATAATAGAATTATATAATATATATTATAATAAAATTATATAATATATACTATAATAAAATTATATATATATATATACACACACACACACACACACACACACACATATATGTTTGTGTGTGTGTGTGTGTGAAGGTTGCATAGCCCAAAATAAATCATAATAATCTATAAATAATATATAAAATATAATAACATAATAGAACAATATATACAATATATGTTTGGATCTCTACTAATGAAACACTAACAGCTGGAAAATATAAAATTGTATTTGCGTCTATTTTAAGAAAATAATATAATATAATATATATTATAATAAAATAATATAATATATTATAATAAAATTATATATATATATGTGTGTTTGTGTGTGTGTGTGTGTGAAGGTTGCATAGGAATTCCTTGAACCAGGGTTGAGGCATCCGCTAGGGATGCCTTTTCTCCATAGCTCAAAATAAATCATAATAATATATAAATAATATATAAAATATAATACAACAATATATATAACACATGTTTTAATCTCTACTAATGAAAACACTAACAGCTGGAAAATATAAAATTGTATGCAACGCTTATTTGCGTCTATTTTAAGAAAATAATATAATATAATATATAATAAAAATATTATAATATATATTATAATAAAATAATAATATTATATATATATAACACATTATTATTTTATTATAATATATTATAATATTTTTATAATATATATTATATTATTTTCTTTTCTTAAAATATATATTATATTACATTATTTTCTTAAAATAGACGCAAATCTATATCTATATGAAGGTTGCATAGTAATTCCTTGTACCAGGGTTGAGGCATCCGCTAGGGATGCCTTTTCTCCATAGCCCAAAATAAATCATAATAATATATAAATAATATACAAAATATAATAGAACAATATATATAACATATGTTTGGATCTCTACTAATGGAACACTAACAACTAGAAAATATAAAAGTGTATGCAACGCTTATTTGCGTCTATTTTAAGAATATAATATAATATATATAATAAAATAATATAATATATATCTATATGAATAAAAATGCAATGTTCATTTGTGGGATTAACATAACTCAAAAACCACTGGGGGAATTGACATCAAATTTGGACACAAGACACCTATCAGGCCAAGGAGGGACTTAAAAAGCCAAAAAACCAAAAAATACATTACAAGGCATGCGCAAAACCACATATATATACACGCAAACACACATATATACACAAATACACAAATATATATACACACAAAACACATATACACAGACTGAGCCACAGAAACACGTGGTTAGTTATATAATAATATTCAATAATATAAAAAATATATAATAATATATATACAACTAATAATATATAATATAATAATAATATTTTTCTTTATATTTAATATATATTCTTTTTCTTTATTGCCCACTTCTCTTTTTGGTTCAATAAATAATAATGTATTAAATGTATTAGTAATATTATATTATAATGTTATTATAGAATAATATAACAATATATAATATGAAAAATATATAATATAATAATATTTTTCTTTATTACTCTTTCTGGCTAAATAAATAAATAATATAACATAATATAATAGATAGAGTATATAATATAATAAATGTAACAATATATATATATAATATAAAATATAAATATAAAATAATATACATAATACTAATAATATAATAATAATTTTATTTATTACTCTTCCCTCTTTTCAGCTCGATAAATAATAATAATCTATATAAATAAAAATGTAATGTTCGTATGTGGGATTAACAGAACTCAAAAACCACTGGGTGAATTGACACGAAATTTGGACACAATATACCTCTCAGGCCAACGAGTGACCATCATTCATAAAAACACCGAGAAACACAAAAGGAGGGACTTAAAAGGCAAACAAACAAAAATTATATTACAACGCATATGCAAAACCATATATATATATATATACAAACACATATACACAAATATATACACACAGAAAACGCATATATACAGACTGGGCCACAGCAACGCATGGCAGAGGATGGCTAGTATTTTAATATAATAATAATATAACATAACAATATATATATTAAAATAATATAAAATCTGATATATAAAATAATATATATGATACTAATAACATATAATATAATAATAGTATTTTTTATTTATTACCCACTTCTTTTTTTGGCTTGATAAATAATAATATATTAAATATAATAATATATAATAATATACATAATACTAATCCATATAAATAAAAATGTAATGGACGAATTGACACCAAATTTGGACGCAATACACCTATAAGGCCAATGAGTGACCATCACTCGTAAAAACATTGAAAAACACAGCAGAAGGGACTTAAAAAGCCAAACAATAAAAATAATACATTACAACACATTCACGAAACCACACACACAGACACATACACACACAAACACAAATATATACGCATGCACACAAAAATAAACACTGAAAAACACAGTGGAAGGGACTTAAAAAGCCAAAAAAATAAAAAATACATTACAGCACATTTGCAAAACCACACACACACATATACACACACAAACACAAATATATAAGCATGCACACAAAAATAAATACTGGAAAACACAGTGGAAGGGACTTAAAAAGCCAAAAAAAAATACATTACAACACATTTGCAAAACCACACACACATATACACAAAAATATAGACACACAAAACACATATACACAGACTGGGCCACAGCAACGTGTGGCAGGGGACGGCTAGCAATATATAATAATAATAATAATAATAATAATAATAATAATAATAATGTTTGGTATTTATTACCCGCCCCTCTTTTTGGCTCAACGGACAACACAGTCAAGCCCTTCTATCAAAATCACAGATCAAAATATAGAGAAAGCACAACCCTAAAAAGCATCTATTTAAAAAACACACACACACACACTTTTAATAAACTACCTGAGATAAATAAAACATTCAAAGCAATATCATCAACACAGAATGGGATGGAAAAGTCCTATCCAAAGCTGACTTGCGGAGGCCTGGGGAGAAAGAATGGATCCCTTCTAAAGCTGGAAATATCTACTTTTTGGAATAGGTGATATAACAATATCCTCCTGATAAATTATTATTAGTAGTAGTAGTAGTATTTTGACCTGACCCCAAAGTAAATAGATTGATAGGGGAAACAGGTATATTAAAAAAATATCCAAACATTCAGGATAAACAAAACATTTTCTCATATATCCTCCTAATAAATTATTATTATTAGTAGTATTTTGACCTGACCCCAAAGTAGATAGATAGATAAATGGATAGATAGATAGATAGATAGATAGACAGACAGACAGACAAAATATCCAAACATTCAGGATAAACAAATTATTAGTAGTATTAAAATAGATAGATAGATAGATAGATAGATAGATAGATAGATAGAGGAAACGGGTATATTTAAAATATCCAAATATTCAGGATAAACAAATTATTACTAGTAGTATTAACGTAGATAGATAGATAGATAGATAGATAGATAGAGGAAATGGGTATACTAAAAATATCCAAATATTCAGGATAAAGAATTAGTAGTAGTAGTATTAAAATAGATAGATATATAAGGGAAGCATATATATATATATATATATATATATATATATATATATATATTCAGGATAAAAAAATATTATTAGTGGTATTAAAGTAGATAGATAGATAGATAGATAGATAGGGGAAACAGATATATTAAAAAATATCCAAATATTCAGGATAAGCAAATTATTATTATTATTATTATTATTAATAGTAATAATAATACCACTAATTATTAGTAGTAGTTTTAAAGTAGTATTAAAGTAGATAGATAGATAGATATCCAAATATTAAAATATCCAAATATTCAGGATAAACAAATTATTATTATTATTATTAATATCACTAATTATTAGTATTAGTATTAATGTAGATAGATAGATAGATAGATAGATAGATATAGATAGAGGAAACAGATATATTAAAAAATCAAAATATTCAGGATAAACAAATTATTATTAATAATAATAATAATAATATCATTTAGGTAAAGTATTAAAGTAGTATTAAAGTAGATAGATAGATAGATAGATAGAGGAAACAGGTATATTAAAAATATCCAAACATTCAGGATAAACAAATTATTATTATTATTATTATTAATAATAATAATAATACCACTAATTATTAGTAGTAGTTTTAACGTAGTATTAAAATAGATAGATAGATAGATAGAGGAAGCAGGTATATTTAAAAAATTTAAAAATCCAAATATCCAGGATAAACAAATTATTATTATTATTACCACTAATTATTAATAGTAGTAGTAAAATAGATAGATAGATAGATAGATAGATAGATAGATAGATAGATGATAGATAGATAGATGGGGGAAACAGGTATATTAAAAATATCCAAACATTCAGGATAAACAAATTAATATTATTATTAATATCACTAATGATTAGTATTAGTATTAAAGTAGTGTTAAAGTAGATGGATAGATAGATAGATAGATAGATAGATAGATTGATAGATAGATAGATAGATAGATGGAAGTTTAGATAGATAGATAGATAGATAGATAGATGGATGGAAGTTTAGATAGATAGATAGATAGATAGATAGATAGATAGATAGATAGATAGATGGAAGTTTAGATAGATAGATAGATAGAGGAAGCAGGTGTATTAAAGAATATCCAAACATTCAGGATAAACAAAGCAGCATTTTGCAAAAAGAGGACACAAAAAAAAAAGATCAAAGCCCACCTGGCAGGTGGGTCGTTTACCTGGGCGCCTCTGACGTCACTGATCCTTTCTAATGAGGGGGGAGGCTATTTTTAGCCCACCTGGAGTGACCCCAAGGAGGCCTTTCGCCTTCTTGTCACTCCAGTTTCCTTAGGAAAGCCCTTGCTTGCAAGGAAAAGAGAGGTTTCTGGCCCAAGTAGAGCAGGCACGGGCCAACTTGAGCCCTCCAGGTGTTTTGGACTACAACTCCCACAATTCCTAACAGCCTACCGGCTGTTAGGAATTGTGGGAGTTGTAGTCCAAAACACCTGGAGGGCCCAAGTTGGGCCGTGCCTGCTCTAGGAGGGAGGAAAGAAGGAGGAAGGACGGAGCCCTTCCAGGCAGCTCCAGCTTCACCCCCGACTGTCTCTCTCTCTGCTCCTTCTCCTCCAAGGAGCCAGCTCCGTCTGCTGGCAGCCCGGGTGACGTCTCCCTCCAGCCAATCACAGCCCTCCCGCAAGAAAAGGAGGCGGAGCCAAGAGCCCAGGGAGGGGGGAGCAGGAGGGGAAGGGGAGAAGGGAGCCCCCCCCCCCTTTTCAGCCTGTAATTAAGGCTCCAATGGCTCTCCAATTAAAGGGAAAGCCAAGCTCTGATAGGCTCCCCCTTTGAACCCAGGCAGAGGGAGAACAATAATCGTATCCCTCCTACACCCCCCCCCCCAAAAAAGACCCCCCACCCACCCACCCACCCTCACAATCCATCACAACCAAATCTCCCTCTCATGCATTCAGTCCTTTGCATTGGAGAGCTCTTGAATAAACTGCCTATATAAGAATTCAACTGGGAGAGTTGTGCCTTGAGTTGGTTCCTTGGGCAGGCAAATCATATAAGAATATACATTATAGATAAGCATATATTATAATATATACATATTATGTAAGGATATATAATTTAATTATACTGTATATTATATATACTGTATATAAGAATATATATATATATGTTATAATAGATAAGAATATATATATATGTTATATGACATTATAATATAAATACATATTATGTAAGGATATATAATTTAATTATACTGTATATTATATATACTGTATATAAGAAAAAATATATATATATACATTATATATATATATATATACATATTATGTAAAGATATACAATTGAATTATAATGTACATTATATATGCTGTATATGAGAATAACATTAAGAATATAGTATATAAGAATATATATATATATATATATACATATTATGTAAAGATATACAATTGAATTATAATGTATATTATATATGCTGTATATGAGAATATATATATGTTATAGTAGATTATAATGTATGTATATTGTATGTATATAGTAGATTATAATGTATGTTTATAATAATAATAATAATAATAATAATAATAATAATAATCTTTATTTATATTCTGTCCTCTCTCCCCAAGGGGAGTAAATACAGTAAATACACTAAAATGGCCTATAAAACTCATATGTGATGGCTCCTTGGGCAGGTAAATAATAATGAATATAGATAGATAGATAGATAGAACATAGTAAAGGTAATTTACCTTTTTATATGTATATAGTATAAGAATATATTATAATGTATATGTTATATAAGAATATATATAATTTAATTATAATATATATTGTTTAAGAATATGTTATATTATCATATATATATATAATTTGAGAATATACATATTCTTATAAAATGATATAATATAATATGTACATTACAATTCAATTGTATATCTTTGCATAATATGTATATATATTACAATAATATATATATATTCTTATATACAGTATATGTAACAGTATATATAATGTACATTATAATTCAATTGTATATCTTCGCATAATATGTATATATATTACAATATAATATAATATATATATTCTTATATACAGTATCTATAATACACTGTATAATTACATTATATATCCTTACATAATATGTATATATATTATAATCTAATATATCATATATATATTCTCATATACAGTATATACAATATACAGTATAATTAATAATACACAGCCAGCAGAGTGATCTTGTCTGCTGTGGACTCATCTTGTTGTGTTTCTAATAATAATAATAATAATAATAACAACAACAACAACAACAACAACAACAACAATAATAATAAATGCCTTGAGTTCCCACTGGGAGAAAGGCGGGGTAATAATAATAATCATCATCATCATCATCATCATATATGCCTTGAGTTCCCACCGGGAGAAAGGCGGGATAATAATAATAATAATAATAATAATAATACACAGCCAGCAGTGTGATCTTGTCTGCTGTGGACTCATCTTGTTGTGTTTCTAATAATAATAATAATAATAATAATAATAATAATAATAATAAGCTGTGGACTCATCTTGTGTTAATAATAATAATAATAATAATAATAAGCTGTGGACTCATCTTGTTGTGTTTCTAATAATAATAATAATAATAATAATAAGCTGTGGACTCATCTTGTGTTTCTAATAATAATAATAAAAATAATAAGCTGTGGACTCATCTTGTGTTAATAATAATAATAATAATAAGCTGTGGACTCATCTTGTTGTGTTTCTAATAATAATAATAATAATAATAATAGATTAATAATAATAATAATAATAATAATAATAATAATAATAATAAAAGATTGTCTTGCTGTTTCTGTCTCAGTGCGGCCGCACTTGAAATAAAGAGATTTTTTGCTTCAAACCTCATGGAGACTGGCTGACTTTTTAAGATTCACCTTTAAGCTAATAAAAGAGTTCCCTTCAATAATAATAGTAATATAACAGCCAGCAGAGTGATCTTGTCTGCTGTGGACTCATCTTGTTGTGTTAATAATAATAATAATAATAATAATAATAATAATAAATGTATGTATTGATATATGTATATAATTTTAGGGAAGGGCCTTTGGATGCGGGGAGGTGGGTCAGAAATGAGGCAGAAGAATGGGTTGCCAAGGGGAGCTTCCTTTGTTCCTTGTCCTGCTCCTTCCAGGGCCTCAGACAGAGAGAAGCCCTGGTCAATGCTATTGACCCTGAGGCCCTCCATCCCTTGTTCTCCAGGCGCTTTGGTGCTGTCCAGGTGCTGAAAGGCATCCCTGGCTCTTCCCTTCGCCTCCTTTGAGTATTTGTGTGTGTGTGTTGTGTTGGAAGAACCCCTTCTTGGCTCAGGAAGGCCCTCCGGTGAACCCCTTCCCGACCCACACAACGAGAGGGCCCATCCTCCCAAAGAAACGACCCCTAAATCTGGACAAAAACTATGCAGTAGATAGGAGCATAGTGTCTAGATCCAGGGAAGTCCTGCTCCCCATGCTCTATTCCGCTTTGGTTAGACCACACCTGGAATATTGTGTCCAATTCTGGGCACCACAATTCAAGAGAGATATTGACTCTAAGCTGGAATGTGTCCAGAGGAGGGCGACTCAAATGATCAAGGGTCTGGAGAACAAGCCCTATGAGGAGCGGCTTAAGGAGCTGGGCATGTTTAGCCTGAAGAAGAGAAGGCTGAGAGGGGATATGATAGCCATGTATACATATGTAAGAGGAAGCCACAGGAAGGAGAGAGCAAGCCTGTTTTCTGCTTCCCTGGAGACTAGGACGCAATGGAACAATGGCTTCAAACTACAAGAGAGGAGATTCCATCTGAACATGAGGAAGAACTTCCTGACTGTGAGAGCCGTTCAGCAGTGGAACTCTCTGCCCCGGAGTGTGATGGAGGCTCCTTCTTTGGAAGCTTTTAAACAGAGGCTGGATGGCCATCTGTCAGGGGTTATTTGAATGCAATTTTCCTGCTTCTTGGCAGAATGGGGTTGGACTAGATGGCCCAGGAGGTCTCTTCCAACTCTAGGATTCTATGAGTTTCCTCTCTTTGTAGCATTTCTAGGAATCATGTCTTTCTTTACTGCAAGCCCAAAATTTGGGTTCCAACCTCATCTAAAATAAGCTTATTTGGGTAAAGCATATTGACTATCACAACAGAAAATCTTTAGGTCAACCTATGCAATATTCCTGCTTCTTGGCAGAATGGGGTTGGACCAGATGGCTCATGAGGTCTCTTCCAACTCTTTGATTCTATGATTCTATGATAGGGCTGGGGATTGTTGTGCCACTTTGAATGTCCTTGTGGAGAGGAAAAAGCAGGGTATCAGTAAACATAGTATCTTATGTTTTCCCCTGGCATTAAGTCTAGTTGTGTATGACTCTGGAAGGGTGGTGCTCATCTCCATTTCAAAGCCGAAGAGCCGGTGTTGTCCCTAGACACCTCCAAGGTCATGAGAGCATGGAGCGCCTCTACCTTCCTGCTGAAGCTGTACCTATTGATCTACGTTTTTGAACTGCTAGGTTGGCAGGAGCTGGGGCTAACAGCGGGAGCTCCCCCCGCTCCCCCGGATTCGAACCAGCGACCTCTTGGTCAGCAAGTTCAGCAGCTCAGCAGTTTAACCCGCTGCACCACCAGAGTGCATAATAATAATAATAACAACAACAACAACAACAACAACTTTATTTATACCCTGCCACCATCTCCCAATAATAATACAACAACAACAATAATAGAATAATATGTATATGCCATGAAGGCAGTTCTATCTTGCCTCCAGTGTCACCAGTTGGGAGCCCCCCCCCCCCCAGTCTCCTGCACTGTGCATATAATATAATATATATTGTGTGTGTGTGTGTGTGTGTGTGTGTGTGTGTGTATATATATATATATATATATATATATATATATATAATGCCTCCAGTGTCATCGGTTGGGACCCCCCCCCCCCCACTCCGGCACCAACTGCTGCTCTGAGATCAGAGTGAAGAGAGGGACCAGGAAGGCAGTTCCATCTTGTCTCCTGCACATAATAATATAATATAATATAATATAATATAATATAATATAATATAATATATTGTATATAATGCCTCCAGTGTCATCGGTTGGGGACACACACACACACACACCCCAGCACTAACTGCTGCTCTGAGATCAGAGGGAAGAGAGGGGCCAGAAAGGCAGTTCCATCTTGTCTCCTGCACATAATATAATATAATATAATATAATATAATATAATATAATATAATATTGTATATAATGCCTCCAATGTCATTGGTTGGGAACACACACACACACACACACACACCCCAGCACTAACTGCTGCTCTGAGATCAGAGGGAAGAGAGGGGCCAAGAAGGCAGTTCCATCTTGTCTCCTGCACTCTGAATATAATATAATATAATATAATATAATATAACATATTGTATATACATATAATGCCTCCAGTGTCATCAATTGGGAGCCCCCCCCCCCCCCCTTTCCCAGCACCAACTGCTGCTCTGAGATCAGAGTGAAGAGAGGGGCCAGGAAGACAGTTCCATCTTGTCTCCTGCACTGTGCATTTAATATATTATTATTATTATTATTATTATTATTATTATTATTATTATTATAACTTTATTTGTACCCCGCTAGCATCTCCCAAGGGATTCGATGCGGCTTACAACGGGCCGAAGCCCACACAATACAACAATACAACAATACAGTACCTAGCAAATAAACAGTTAAGCAAAAACAATAACAAAGCAGTACAACAAGACATTATTAAAACTGAGCTGGCAGAGTAGGGGTACATGGTTAAAATATAATATAATATAATATAATATAATATAATATAATATAATATATTGTATGTATACATATAATGCCTCCAGTGTCATCAGTTGGGAGCCCCCCCCCCCCCCAGCACCAACTGCTGCTCTAAGATTAGAGTGAAGAGAGGGGCGATAATATAATATAATATAATATAATATAATATAATATAATATAATATATTGTATATACATATAATATGTGTGATATTATAATGTATTACAATATAATATTAATAATAATATGTTATTATAATTATATATTTTATATTACATGTAATATTAGTAATTATACTACAGTATAACGTTATAGTATAATATATTGTATATAATGCCTCCAGTGTCATTGGTTGGGAACACACACACACACACACACCCCAGCACTAACTGCTGCTCTGAGATCAGAGGGAAGAGAGGGGCCAGAAAGGCAGTTTCTACGTGGGGCTGCCCTTGAAGACGGCCCGGAAGCTTCAGCTAGTCCAGCGCGCGGCAGCCATGTTGTTAACCGGAGCAGGACGCAGAGAGCATACAACGCCCCTGCTGTCCCAGCTCCACTGGCTGCCGATTCGCTACCGGGCCCAATTTAAGGTGCTGGTGTTATCCTACAAAGCCCTAAACGGTTCCGGCCCAAAATACCTTGCAGACCGCATCTCGGCCTACGAGCCCACGAGGGCCTTGAGATCATCCGGGGAGGCCCTTCTCTCGGTCCCGCCTGCCTCACAGGCGCGTCTGGCGGGGACGAGAGAGCGGGCCTTCTCGGTGGTGGCCCCCCGGCTGTGGAACACCCTCCCTGCTGAAGTTAGACAGGCGCCCTCCTTGATGGCCTTTCGTAGGAGCCTGAAAACATGGCTCTTTGAGCAGGCCTTCAACTGAGTGTACCTTGAAACGACACTGGAATGAACTAGGACTATGAATTTTGGCTATGACCCCAGGACTTGACGAAGCGGATTTTTAGTATAAGTATATGTTATGTTGTATTTGTCTGGTTTGTATTGTCGTGATTTATTGTACACTGTCTTTTTTGTTGTTGTTCACCGCCCCGAGTCGCCCTCGGGCTGAGAGGGGCGGTCAATAAATGCAAGAAATAAATAAATAAATAAATAATAGTACAATATAGTAATATATAATATTAATATTGTGCTATGGTAATAATATAATATATTGGATTGACATATTACTTGTAAGCTGAGTCCCCTTCAGGGTGAGAATGGCGGTATATATATATACACACACACACACACATACACACACACTGTATGGAGGTATATTACTTGTAAGGTGCTCTGAGTCCCCTTGGGGTGAGAAGGGCGGCATATAAATGTCATATATATATATATATATATATACACACACACACACACACACACACACACTGTATGGAGGGGGGCTCAGATAACCCAGGCCTCTTCCACACAGCTGAACGAAATCCCACATTATCTGCTTTGAACTGGGTTATCTGAGTCCACACTGCCATATAATCCAGCTCAATGTGGATTTTATAAAGATGTAATATAGATATAAAATATGTAATTATGGGTGGGTCAAAAAGTCTTGCCTCCTGGGTCTTGTAAAAGTGGTGAATGAACCTATAACAGCAGAAGTTGCTCCAGAGCATAGCCTGAACTGTCCTGTACACAAAAGTACCAGGCTCAACATAGTCACCATCAGCTGGTACACATTTGTGCCATTGTTTTAACCGAAGGCATCAAAACCATTTTGGAAAAATTCAGGGTTTTTAAGTCATGCAAGTCATTGCATCTGAAACCACCTGAGTTGCCTTTCGGGGGTCAAAACAGGCCAAAGTCAGAAGGGGCCAAAACATAAACATGCTTCCAGAGATTGTGGATTTCCTGAGGTGTGCATTCACCTTCTTTGGCCAGAAATTCCCAAACTAACTAGGTCTGTTTAAGTCAAAGAGAGGCATCAAATGGGGGCTTGGAAGGCCGGGGGGGGGGGGGGGCGATTGCTCATGAACTTGGCCTGTCTCTCTCTTTCTCTGTGTGTCTGTCTGGGGTTTGATGGATGGATGGAAAAGGGGAGGGAAGGAAGGAGGGAGAAAGGGGGACACCCCCCCCCCCCCCCGCTGCTTCAGAGGCCCTGGGAAACAGGGAGGGAGGGAAAGAAAGAAAGAAAGGAAAGAAAAGAAAGTAAGAGGGAGGGAGGGAGGGAGGGCAAGGCCGCAGAAGACCCCTCTTCTTGCCCCCCTTTGCAGCCCCAGAGTAGAGAGAGGCAAGGCTATGAGAAAACCCCACAATTCAGGAGCCCAAATGCAGTCGCAAAGTCCAAAATCCTAGTCCCAAACACCTAGAGGGCCCAAGTTGGCCCTTGCCTGTGTTAACTGCTTTGTAGAAATATTGTATTATTATTGTTGTTGTATTTCTGTATTATTATTATTATTATTATTATTATTATTGTAGTAGTAGTAGTAGTAGTATTGCATTATTGTTGTTGTTGTATTACTGTATTATTATTATTTATTGTAGTAGTAGTAGTAGTATTGTAGTATTATTATTGTTGCTGTATTACTGTATTATTATTATTATTATTGTAGTAGTAGTACTATTGCATTATTATTGTTGTTGTATTACTGTATTATTATTATTATTGTAGTAGTAGTATTGCATTATTATTGTTGTTGTTGTATTACTGTATTATTATTATTATTATTGTAGTAGTAGTATTGCATTATTATTGTTGTTGTATTACTGTATTATTATTATTATTGTAGTAGTATTGCATTATTGTTGTTGTTGTTGTATTACTGCATTATTATTATTATTATTATTATTGTAGTAGTAGTATTGTTTTATTATTGTTGTTGTTGTATTATTAGTGTATTATTATTGTAGTAGTAGTATTGTATTATTATAGTAGTAGTATTATTGTATTATTATTTTATTATTGTTGTTGTGTTATTATTGTAGTAGTAGTACTATTGTATTATTTTTGCATTATTATTGTTGTATTATTATTGTATTATTTTTGCATTATTATTGTATTATTTTTGTATTATTATTGTAGCAGTAGTATTATTGTACTATTGTTGTTGCAGTATTATTGTTGTATTATTATTGTATTGGGGGCAGAAGACAGTTCCACCTTGTCTCCTGTGCTATTCTAATAATATAATATAATGTAATATAATATAATATATTGTATATACATATAATATGCATAAAATTATAATATAATGCAATATAATACTAATAATATTATGATATTAGAATTATATATGTATATTACATGAAATATTACTAATAATATTACAATATAATGGTACAGTACAATATAGTAATATTTAATGCTGATATTGTACTATGCTAATAATATAATATATTGTATGTATGTGTGTGTGTGTGTGTGGGTGGGTGTGTGTGTGTATATATATATATATATATATATATATATATATATATATAGTAAGCTGCTCTGAGTCCCCTTCGGGGTGAGAAGGACTACATATAAATGTCGCAAATAAATAAATATTATTATTGTTAGGTTCTTGTGGGTTTTTTCGGGCTATAGGGTCATGTTCTAGAGGCATTTCTCCTGACGTTTTGCCTGCATCTATGGCAAGCATCCTCAGAGGTTGTGAGGTCTGTTGGAATTAGGACAATGGGTTTATATATCTGTGGAATGACCAGGGTGGGGCAAAGAGCTCTTCTCTGCTGGAGCTAGGTGTGATTGTTTCAACTGACCACCTTCATTAGCATTTGAAGGCCTGGCTGAGCCTGGGAAAATCTCTTGCTGGGAGGTGTTAAGATGTGCCTGGTTGTTTCCTCTCTGCTGTTTTGCTGTTGTAATTTTAGAGTTTTTTAATACTGGTAGCCAAATTTTATTCATTTTCATGGCTACCAGTATTTAAAAACTCTAAAATTACAACAGCAAAACAGCAGAGAGGAAACAACCAGGCACATCTTAACACCTCCCAGCAAGTGATTTTCCCAGACTCAGGCAGGCCTTCAAATGCTAATGAAGGTGGTCAGTTGAAACATTCACACCTAGCTCCAGCAGAGAAGAGCTCTTTGCCCCACCCCAGCCATTCCACAGATATATAAACCCATTGTCCTAATTCCAACAGACCTCACTACCTCTGAGGATGCTTGCCATAGATGTAGGCGAAACGTCAGAAGAGAATGCCTCTAGAAAAATGGCCCTATAGCCCGAAAAAACCCACAAGAACCTAGTGATTCCAGCCAGGCCCGTAGCCAGGATTTCGTTTCGGGGGGGGCTGAATTTTTTTTCAGGGGGGGTTTCGGGGGGGGGCTGAGTTTCGGGGGGGGCTGAGTCTGAGTGAAAGAGGGTCTACCCTAGCAAACCTTTTGTATCATTACCCCAATACCCCCATGCATATGGGATATATTGAGTATGGTGATCAGATCATGATATGAATAAACATAACAGTTTTAAAAATGCACCAATAAGGCCTTTTCGCGAACCACCATGAAAATTTCGGGGGGGGCTGAAGCCCCCCGAGCCCCCCCCCCCCCCCCCCCCCTGGCTACATGCCTGATTCCAGCCATGAAAGCCTTCGACAATACATTATTATTGTTGTTGTATTATTATGATTGTAGTAGTAGTAGTAGTATTGTATCACTCTGCTGGCTGTTGTATTGGATCACACGTCGGACACTTCCCAAGTGTCTAGGACTGTGTGATGTATATTATTATTATTATTATTATTATTATTATTATTAATCCCTTACTAGACTGGGCCACTCTCCTTTGGGAATCTTGGTGCCAACTTTCCCCCGAATTGGGATTGTCGCCCCTTGGACCCTCTCCGGCTCCCTCCCGGCCCTCTCCTCCCTCGCCTTCCTCCCCCTTTCCCCCTTTCTCTTTTCCCTGCCTTCTCTCTTCCTTTCCTTTCTTTCCCCCTTGAAACCCAAGCGTCCCGGCGCTGGACGTGCTTCGCAGCTCAACGACGACGACGGCGTCCCCAGCCTTTTGTCCGGAGGCTCTTGGGGGGCCCTGCCAGAAAGGGGGCTCCTCCCTCCCTGGCTTTCTCTCTTTGCTGCCTGACTCATCTATCTACCAATCTATCTATCTATCTATCTATCTATCTATCTATCTATCTATCTATCTATCTATCTCTCCATCCATCCATCCGTCTGCCCATCCATGTATGTATGTATGTATGTATGTATTTATCTATCCATCTATGTATCCATCTATGTATCCATCTATCTATCTCTCCATCCATCCATCCATCCATCTATCTCTATCTATCCATCTATGTATCCATCCATCTATGTATCCATCCATCAATCTATCTCTCTATCCATCTAGCCATCTTTCTATATGTCTATCTATCTATCCATCTACCTCTCCATCTGTCTGTCTGTCTGCCTATCTATCTATCTATCCATCTATCTATTCATCCATTCATCCATCTATCTCTCCATCCATCCATCTATCTATCTATGTATCCATCCATCTATCTCTCCATCCATCTATCCATCTTTCTATGTCTGTCTATCTATCCATCTACCTCTCCATATCTGTTTGCCTGTCTGTCTATCTATCCACCCATCTATCTATCTCTCCATCCATCTATCTATCTATCCATCTATGTATCCATCTATCTATCTCTCCATCCATCTACCTCTCCATCCGTCTATCTATCTATCCATCCATCCATCTATATGTCTGTCTATCTATCCATCTACCTCTCCGTCTGTCTGTCTGTCTGTCTGTCTATCTATCTATCTATTCATCTATCTATCCATCCGTCCGTCCGTCCGTCCATCCATCCATCCATCCATCCATCCATCTATCTATCTATCTATCTATTCATCTATCTATCCATCCATCCATCCATCTATCTGTCTGTCTAGCTATCTATCCGTCTACCTCTCCATCTGTCTGTCTATCTATTTATATATCCATCTATATCTCTCACCCCCTCTCTCTCCATCCATCCATCCATCCATGTATCTATATGTTTGTCTATATATGTTTGTCTATCTTTCTATCCATCCATCGATCTATATGTCTATCTATCCATCTATCTATCCATCTATCTATCCATCCATCCATCCATCCATCCATCTATCCATCTATCTAGCCGTCCGTCCTTCCGTCCATCTATCCAAACACACGCAAGACGCAAGACCAAGAGAAGGAAGCAAGCGTGAGGCTAGAGAGATGGGTTGGGACTTTGGGAGAGGTCTCCCAAATGGCTGGATGGACCTTTGTCAGGAGGGCTTTGATTATGTTTTCTTGCCCTGGTGAAGGGAGGTGGACTGGATGGCCTTAAGGCTGCATTTCTCAACCTGGGGGTTGTGAGAGGGTGTCAGAAGGGTCGCCAAAGACCACCAGAAAACACAGTATTTTCTGTTAGTCATGGGGGTTTTGTGTGGGAAGTTTGGCCCAAGTAGTAGTAGTAGTAGTAGTAGTAACAACAGCAGCAATAATATTATATTATGTTATATTATATTATATTATTATAATGATTATAATATAATATAATGATTATAATATTAAAATGATATTATTATATTATAATATAATATTATAATTATAATTATTGTAACTGTAATTATAATATGATAATAATAATCATATTATAATTGCAATTACAAGAATATAATATAGTAATAACAAAATAACAACAATATAATCTAATAATTAATATAATATATTAATATATTATTAATTAACATATTATTAATATATATATTAATATATATTAATTAATATCAGAATGCTCTTTGATTGTAGGTGGACTATAAATCCCTGCAACTACAACTCCTAAATATCAAGGCCCATTTCTCCCACACTCTATCTGTGTTCATATTTGGTCATATGGAGTATTCGTACCAAGTTTGGTCCAGATCCATCACTGTTTTGAGTCCACAGTGCTCTCTAGATGTAGGTGTACTACAACTCCCAAACTCAAGGTCAATGCCCACCAAACCCTTCGAGTATTTTCTGTTGGTCGTGGGAGTTCTGTGTCCCAAGTTTGGTTCAATTCCTCCGTTGGTGGAGTTCAGAATGCTCTTTGATTGTAGGTGAACTATAAATCCCAGCAACTACAACTCCCAAATGACAAAATCATTTTTTTAAGCGATGGTCACTCCTTGGGTTAGTAGGTGTCTTGTGGCCAAATTTGGCAGCAATTCGGCCAGCGGATTTTGAGTTGTGTTGTTTTGTGTAGTAGAGCACAGTTCAGGCGAAGATCTGGAGCAACTTCTGCTGTTATAAGTTCATTTATAACGTTTTAATGACCCAGGAGGCAAGACGTTTTGACCTACCTGTGTGTATGTGTGTATGTATAATACACACCTATATATATATATATATAGAGAGAGAGAGATGCACACACACACACACACACATATATATTTGACCCACCCGTGTGTATGTGTGTATGTATAATACACACCTATATATATAGAGAGAGAGAGATGCACACACACACACATATATATTTGACCCACCCGTGTGTATGTGTGTATGTATAATACACATCTATATATATATATAGAGAGAGAGAGAGATGCACACACACACACATATATATTTGACCCACCCGTGTGTATGTGTGTATGTATAATACACACCTATATATATATAGAGAGAGAGATGCACACACACACACACATATATATTTGACCCACCCGTGTGTATGTGTGTATGTATAATACACACCTATATAGAGAGAGAGAGAGAGAGAGAGATGCACACACACACACACACATATATATTTGACCCACCCGTGTGTATGTGTGTATGTATAATACATACCTATATACAGAGAGAGAGAGAGATGCACACACACATACACACACACACATATATTTGACCCACCCGTGTGTATGTGTGTATGTATAATGCACACCTATATATATACAGAGAGAGAGAGAGAGATGCACACACACACACATATATTTGACCCACCCGTGTGTATGTGTGTATGTATAATACACACCTATATACAGAGAGAGATGCACACACACACACACATATATATATATATATTTGACCCACCCGTGTGTATGTGTGTATGTATAATACATACCTATATACAGAGAGAGAGAGAGATGCACACACACATACACACACACACATATATTTGACCCACCCGTGTGTATGTGTGTATGTATAATACACACCTATATATATACAGAGAGAGAGAGAGAGATGCACACACACACACATATATTTGACCCACCCGTGTGTATGTGTGTATGTATAATACACACCTATATACAGAGAGAGATGCACACACACACACACACATATATATATATATTTGACCCACCCGTGTGTATGTGTGTATGTATAATACATACCTATATACAGAGAGAGATACACACCCACACACACACACACATAATCTTAGGCACCCTGCAATGCCCAGATTATAAGAAATAGTCATTGTTTACTTTTGTTTTTAATGAATGCTCCCATTGAGAAAATGCATAAGGATGTGGGTGAACTACAACTCCCAGCATCGAGGGTCAATTCCTCCCCATATAGTATTCAAAGTTGGTCATGTTGGATATGTAGATATATTTAGATATAGATATGGATACGGATATGGAAATAGGTATAGGTATGGATAGGGATATAGGTAGGGATATAGGTATGGGTATAGATATGGGTACGGATATGGATATAGGTATGGGTGTGGGTATGGATATGGATATAAGTAGGGATATAGGCATGGGTATAGATATAGATATAAGTATGGATATAGGTATGGATATGTGTATGGATATGGGTATGGGTATGGATATGGATATAGGTAGGGATATAGGTATGGATATGGGTATGGATATAGATATAGGTATGGATATAGGTATGGATATGTGTATGGATATGGGTATGGGTATGGATATGGATATAGGTATGGATATGGGTATGGATATAGATATAGGTATGGATATAGGTATGGGTATGGATATGGGTATGGATATAGGTATGGGATATAGGTACAGATATAGATATGGATATAAGTATGGGTATGGATATGGATATAGGTGTGGGTATGGATATGTATATAGGTATTGGTATGGATATGGGAAAAAAGTATGGATATAGGTATGGGTATAATATGGATATAGGTATGTATATAGGTATTGATATGGATATGGAAAAAAGTATGGATATAGGTATAGGTATGGATATAGGTATGGATATAAATATGGGTATGGATATGAATATGGATATAAGTATGGATATAGGCATGGGTATGGATATAGGTATGGGTATGAGCATGGGCATGGATATGGATTTAGATATACACAGATAATACACATTTTTATATAGGCGCACCTCAATGTCCATGAAGCCCCCTCCAACTCAGCCTCCTCCTGTCTCCTGTGTCCCACCGTCGCCCCCTCTGACCCAGCATTTATTTTCCAGGCAGAAGAAAGAGGCGCCCAGGCAGTCCCCGGGTTACGAACATCCGACTCATAGTTAAGAACGCGACTGAGACAACAGGAAGTGAGAGGAATCTACCCCTCGGGAGGGAAATCCACTCCCAGAAGAGTTATTATCAGGGGGAAAGGGTAGAAAGGGGTCCCCAGTGAAGCTTTATCTCCAGTCTTAGTTTCCTCAATGAGCCTCATTTTTCCAAATCCCATTCTCATGGAATCACCTGAAGGGAGCAAAGGTAACACCACAGGGGGTGTGTGAACCCTTCCCTATATGACCCAAAGCTACAGATATACATAGAGCTGGAGTGGCAATGAAAAAAAATGTACCAGTTCCGACTTATAAACATGGGGGCTGCCTGTATATGCCAATATGATGCCCCTCCCTCCAAGAACAACAGAGCTTCCAAATCCCCCTCAGTATGGGAAAGCCGAGGCTTACCTTGTTCTTCCTCTTCTCTCCTCCTTCTTTCTCCTTCTCCATCTCTCCTTTTCCTCTTCCTTCTCTCCTTCTCATTCTTTCTCCTTCTCCTCCTTCTTCTTTGTCCTTCTTCTTCTTTCTTTCTTCCTTCTTCTCCTTCTCTCCTCCTTCTTCCTCCTCTTTTCTCCTTTTCCTTCTCCATCTCTCCTTCTCCTTCTTCTTCCTCCTCCTCCTCTTTTCTCCTTTTCCTTCTATCTCTCCTTCTCCTCCTTCTTTCTCCTTCTCCTTCTCCCTCCTTCTCCTCCTCCTCCTCTTTTCTCCTTTTTCTTCTCCTTCCTCCTTCTCCTTCCTCCTCCTTCTTTCTCCTCCTCCTCCTCTTCCTTCTTCTTCTTCTCTTTCTTCTTCTCCTTCTCCTCCTTCTTTATCCTTCTCCTCCTTTTTCCTTTTCCTTCTTCTCCTTCTTCTCTTCCTTCTTCTCCTCCTCCTTTTCCTCCTTCTCCTTCTTTCTCCTTCTCCTTCTCTCCTCCTTCTCTCTCTCTCTCTCTCTGCCTGCCTTTCACCCAAAAGGAGGAGTCCCTTTCCTTCTTCCTCTTCCTCTTCCTCCTGGTTCTGGCGCTCGGCGTTGGTCACCCCGGCAAGAAAAGGGACCTCCCTCCTCCGGCCCCACCTCGAAAGGGGGGCAGGAAGGCAGGCCGGCCATTGGGGGGCTGGGGGCGGCAGCCCTGAAGCGGGGAGCCCCCCGCCCTCCCTCCAGGCTCACCAACACACCTCTCTCCTCCTCCTCCTCCTCTTCCTCCCTCTTCCTTGGGGTCTGTGCCACCAAGTCCTGTTCATCCTTGAGGGGCCCCCCCAAAGGGACCTTGAACCCACACATTCCTTGGAGACAGGGGGACAAAACTCTTCAAGTTTCCCCCCAACGTTATTGAATGACATCTGATTAGTATTATTATTGATAATTATGCAGACTGGAGGGAATGGGAATGTGGCTCTGAGGCTGGGGAGAGGTCCAAGGAGAGGTCAAAGTCAGGCTTCCTCCCCACAAACCTTGGGTCTCTCAATCCGAATCCCACTGTCCCGACTAAATCAAATAAACCGAAACCTTCCTGATGTGAGTGACTGCTGCATCCCGACTTCCACCCGCAATAGGCAGGATGCCCCGACCCCGCATTTTGGTCCTTTTTTTCTCTCCCTCTCCCTTCATTCCTCACTCCCTCTCTTATTTCTTTCCTCCCTCCTTCCTTGCTTCCTCTCTTATTTCTTCAATCTTCTTTCCTTTCTTTTTTTCGTATTTCTTTCCTCCTTCTTTTCTTCCTTCTCGTTTTCTTTCCTTCCTTCCTTCCTTCCTCTCATATTTCTTTCCTTCCTTATTTCTTTCCTCCCTCCCTCCTTTCTTTCTTCCCTCCTTTCTTCCCTTCTTTTCTCTCTTCTTTTTTTACTTCCTTTCTCTCGTATTTCTTTCCTCTTTTCTTTCCTTCCTTCTACCCTCCCTCTTTTTATTTCTTTTCTCTCTTCTTTTCTTACTTCTTCCCTTCCTTCCTTCCATATTTCTTTCCTCCCTTCTTCCTTTCTCCCTTCCTTCCTTCCTTCCTCTCGTGTTTCCTTTCCTTCCTTTCGTATCTCTTTCGCCCCCTCTTCCCTTCCTTTCTCTCTTCTTTCCTTCCTTTTTCTCGTATTTCTTTCCTCCTTTCCTCCCTTATTTCTTTCTTCCCTTCTTTCTTCCCTATCTCCTTTTATTTCTTTCCTCCCTTCTTTTCTTCCTTCTCCATTTCATTCGTTTCATATTTCTTTCCTCCCTTCTTCCCCTCCTTTCTCTCGTATTTCTTTCTTTCCTCCCTTCTTTTCTTCCTTCTTCCTTCCTTCCGTATTTCTTTCCTCTCTTCTTCCTTTTTCTCGTATTTCTTTCTTTTCTCCCATCTTTCCTTCCTTTATCCCGTATTTCTTTCCTCCTTTCCTTCCTCCCTCTCTTATTTCTTTCTTCCCTTCTTTCCTCCCTCCCTTCTTTTATTTATTTCCTCCCATCTTTCCTTCCTTCCTTTATCTCGTTTATTTCTTCCCTTCTTTCCTCCCTCCTTTTATTTCTTTTCTCCCCTCTTTTCTCCCTTCTCGCCTTCTTTCCTTTCTTCCTTTATCTCGTATTTATTTCCTCCCTTCTTTTCTTCCTTTTCTCCCTCCCTTATTTCTTTCCTCCCTTCTTTCCTCACTCCCTTCTTTTATTCCTTTTCCCCTCCTTTGCTTTCTTCCTCTCTTATTTATTCGCTCCCTCTTTCCATTCCTTCGTCTATTTCTTTCCTCTCTTCCTTCTTCCCATGTTCCTTTCTTCCCTCCCTCCCTTTATTTCTTTTCTACCTTCCTTCTTCCTTTGCTTCTTTCTTTTCCTCCCTTTTTGTATTTCTTCCCTCTCTCCTTTCCTTCCTTCCTCTCTATTTCGTTCCTCCCTGATTTCTTTCCTCCCTTCTTTTCTTCCTCCTTTTATTCCCTTTCCCCTCTTTTCCTTTCTTCCTCCCTCTTTTATTTATCCGCTCCCTCTTTCCCTTCCTTCCACTATTTCTTTCCTCCCTTCCTTCCTCCCTTGCTCCTTTCTTTCCTCCCTCTCTTATTTCTTTCTTCCCTCCTTTTATTTCTTTCCTCCCTCCTTTCCTTCCTTCCTCTTTCTTTCTTTCTTTCTTTCTTTCTTTCTTTCCTTCCTTCCTTTTCGTCTGCCGCCTTTTTACCTCTTCTGCTCCCCTCAAGAGACACACATCCCTCTGAAGAAAAAATCACTTTCCTCCTCAAGATATTAATGTTGGGAGTCTGAAACGGATTAAACAGTATTTAGACTTTCCGAGAGTAAGGTTGATTGTCTTGTCGAAGGCTTTCATGGCCGGAATCACTGGGTTGTTGTAGGTTTTTTCGGGCTATATGGCCATGGTCCAGAGGCATTCTCTCCTGACGTTTCGCCTGCATCTATGGCAAGCATCCTCAGAGGTAGTGAGGTTGGTTGCCTGAATGAGATTTACCTCGAGGTTGACTTCATTACTCTATCAGCAAGATGGGAGCTACTAATACAAAAATAAAAATATAAAAATATATGCAAAGAATTCCCGGAAAGGGAACTACATTTTAACACCAAATATAATAATAATAATAATAAATATAATAATAAATATAATAATGAATTCCCGGAAAGGGAGCTACATTTTAATACCAAATAAAATAATAATAAATATAAATATATATAAATATAAATATAAATTATTAATAATAATATAAATATAATAATACAAATAATATAATATAATAATATAAATACAAGAAATATAATAATAATACATATAAATATAAATTATTATTAATAATATTAATATAATAATATGATATAATAATATAAATACAAGACATACAATAATAATAAATGCAAAAAACATTGAAATTTTAACAAATTATTATTATTTAATTTTTAAATAAATCATAATCATAAAAAGGGAACAATGTTCTAGCAAGAAATATAATAATAATAATAATAGAAAAACACTGAAATTTTAACAAATTATTATTATTATATTTTTAATGAATCATAAGCATAAAAAGGAAAAATGTTCTAGCAAGAAATATAATAATAATAAATGCAAAAATCAGGGAAATCTTTAACAAATTATTATTATTATTATATTTTTAATAAATCATAATAATAAAAGGGAATAATGTTCTAGCAAGAAATATAATAATAATAATAGAAAAACACAGAAATGTAAACAAATTATTATTATATTTTTAATAATTCATAATAATGAAAGGGAACAATGTTCTAGCAAGAAATATAATAATAAGAAGAAGAAGAAGAAGAAGAAGAAGGAGAAGAATTAAAAACACGAAAATCTTAACAAATTATTATTATTATATTTTTAATGAATCATAATCATAAAAAGGGAACAATGTTCTAGCAAGAAATATAATAATAATAATAATAATTGCAAAAAAGCACTGACATTTTAACAAATTATTATTCTTTAATTTTTTAATAAATCATAATCATAAAAGGGAACAATGTTCTAGCAAGAAATAGAATAATAATAATAATAATATAATAAATGCAAATAACACGGAAATTTTAACAAATTATTATTATTATTATATTTTAATCAATCATAATCATAAAAGGGAATAATGTTCTAGCAAGAAATATAATAATAATAATAATAATAGAAAAACATGGAAATGTAAAAAATATATTATTATATTTTTAATAATTCATAATAATGAAAGG
>NC_090029.1:35487243-35644743 GCF_037176765.1 Anolis sagrei
CCCTTCAAGAGCGAGGTGGGTCTTCCAGGTGCCAGGAGAAACCGAGCCAGAATGGACCACAGCTCTGTCCCAGGTCATTTGCTCTGGATTAGGGGACTGCTGTTTGCAAGAGGCATCAATGGTGTTTATGTGAGAAGCAAAGAGAATTGGCAGCTGGATCAAGAAGACAGTTGAGCCTTAAACACGGAAGAGAGGACATTTTATATCATTGCACACAGACACCTCCATCCTGACTTTCAGAGTTGTTTTTTTTCATCATTCACTACCATTATTAGGAAAGCCCAAGAACCCCAATTTTCCCAGATGCTCTGGAGAAGATGCATTGCTGGCAACATGTGGAGGTACTTTGGTCACCAGATTACACATATATAGGGTAGTATATGAGTCCCCTTGGGGAGAGAGTGCAGAATATAAATATATTATTAGTATTATTATTATTATCTGGTATTTCCTCTCTGTTCTATGGATTCTGGATACAGATGCAATTGGAACAGAAGTTAGCAAGTGTGTTGGGTAATCAATTGCATAGTTTGGGAAAAGTTACTTGTTTAGACTACACCTTTCAGACCATGATACTTCAGATCTCATCCATCCCAACTACTATTGACTTGGCCTTGAAGGTAAAAGACAGACATAGTTCTGAGGATTGAATGAAAAGTAATGCCTCCACCTTCGTTAACTCCTCAACAGATGACAGTACTGGTATGCGGCAAGTTCTGACTTGTTCAGTAGACTCTCCTCTACAGTTCCATTTTGGTGGGAAGCCTTAGCATTGAACAGTTGTGTTGTTAAAGTGTGAAGTATGGAACCTTGCACAGACGGTCGGTCAATGCGACTTAAAACAACGTGCCGTCATTGAATTCTTGACAGCAGAAGGTGTCACCCCAAAGGAAATTCATGAGGGAATGCAAGCTGTTTAAAGTGATTGTGTTATGTGAGTACTGTGCGCCGTTGGGCAAGTAAGTTTAAAGATGTTGAGATGGGAACATCTGACTTGTGTGACAAACAAAGAGTAGGATGTCCTGTGACAGCAACCACCAAGTTTCACGAGCAAAAGGTTGACGTTCGTCATAATCAATCAGAGAGAAATTTCAAGCATAATTGGCATTTCACAAGAATGTGTGGGTCACATTATTGCTTTGCTTGGCTATTGGAAGATCTGTGCACAGTGGGTACCCAGGATGCTGATGTCTGAAATGAAAGCACACAGACTTGAAACTTCAGAGACTGGATCTCACCACCGTACGACATCCTCCATACAGTCCAGATTTATCACTGTCTGTTCGTGATAATGAAAGAAGATCTGCAGGGACATCATTTTGCTTCTGATGATGATGTTGAGAGAACCGTGAGACACTGGTTGCGGAAACAGAGTGTTGACCTCTTCTGTGATGGCTTCAGAAATCTTGTACATTGTTGGTAGAAATGTATCGAATTGTCTGGTGATTGTGTGGAAAATGGAATAGTGGTAGATAAAGAGCACGTTCTAAGGATTATTTCTGCGTTTGATTTATTAAAATATGTCCATCCAAACCCAAACCCAAAATGGCACAACCTAGAAGAATCCTCCACCTTGTGCAACTGTGGAGCCGAACAAACAACTTTGCATCTGTTTACTTGCCCACAATGCCCTGCCTCATGCACAGAGGAAGAACTGTTTAAAGCTACAGACAATGCGGTCACTGTTGCCTGTTTTTGGTCAAAAATAATTTAGCCGCTTGTGCTCTTTCTATTTTTATCCATTTTATACTTATTTATTCATGTAATGCTTTTGATGTGAAATAATAATAATTCCACTAAATAAACAAACAAATAAATGGAGATGACAGTACTTCGTCTAGCATAGCTGTCATTCCATAAGCAAGTAGCTGATAGATCAACACTTTTGACATGTGGCAAGAGACAAAACTCCAGAAAGTACAAAACTCCAGAAAGTGACCTAGGAGATGCTACAGCTTGAGCCTAAAGGGAAAAGCAAGACTTCACTTCTCCACTCCTCTCCTTTCTTCTGGGTTATCTGAGTGCAAATCCAGTTTGCAATCCTTGAAGCTGGGGGTGGAGAGTGTAGAGAGAGAAGATAAAAGAAATGGTATAAAAGCAGCTGAAACTGTAGGATAACAGGATTCATAGTGACTGTCCCCACCAAATTAGGACACTTGGAGAGCATGTACTCTTTAGGTAGCTGGCCAGTCCTTTGGGTGGAGGTTATTCATCCAAAGGGCTGGACTTTGGGTGGATAACCTCCATTTATGTTCAAGGGTGCAGACTACTGGTGTACTGTTGACACTGAGGCCTAGATATCATAGAATCGTAGAATCAGAGAGTTGAAGAGACCTTATGGGCCATCCAGTGCAACCAACTGCCAAGAAGCAGGAAAATTGCATTGAAAGCACTCCCATCCAGCCTCTGTTTAAAAGCTTCCAGAGAAGGAGCTTCCACCACACTTCAGGGCAGAGAGTTCCACTGCTGAATGGCTCTCACAGTCAGGAAGTTCTTCCTAATGTTCAGATGCAATCTCCTTTCTTGTAGTTTGAAGCCATTGTTCCGTGTCCTAGTCTCCAGGGCAGCAGTAAACAAACTTGCTCCCTCCTCCCTATGACTTCCTCTCACATTTTTAGCCATGACTATCATGTCTCCTCTCAGCTTTCTCTTCTGAAGGCTAAACATGCCCAGCTCCTTAAGCCGCTCCTCATAGGGCTTGTTCTCCAGACCCTTGATCATTTTAGTCACCCTCCTCTGGACACATTCCAGCTTGTCAACATCTCTCTTGAATTGTGGTGCCCAGAATTGGACACAGTATTCCAGGTAAAGTGGTCTAACCAAGGCAGAATAGGGCATGGGGAGCATGACTTCCCTGGATCTAGACACTATACTCCTATTTATGCAGGCCAAAATCCCATTGGCCTTTTTTGCCGCTGCATCACATTGTTGGTTCATGTGATCACTGATCGTATATGTTTTGGAGATGGGTATGGTAGACCCAAACCTGGGTTTCTGAGGCTTTAGGCTGAGTGCTTTGGCATTTGGAACTGGAGAACATTTTCTTTGTTCACTATGAAACACTCTCATCTTTCATGACTGTGGAGCCTGTACAGCCAGATAGTGCTGTTTTCTGTCACAGAGGCAGGCCACCCATGAAGAGGTCAGGTTGTCTCACGGAATGATCTCCATCTTCCTCCTGACCACTGTCTGGAGGTTAGAGTAGCTTCTAAGTATACAGAATCCAATAATTCCGGCAAGCGACGAGACACACAGTGGCCAGTTGAGGAGCTACAAGGGCTTTTGATGCCAAGGAATCATAGAATCATAGAATCAAAGAGTTGGAAGAGACCTCATGGGCCATCCAGTCCAACCCCTTTCTGCCAAGAAGCAGGAATATTGCATTCAAATCACCCCTGACAGATGGCCATCCAGCCTCTGCTTAAAAGCTTCCAAAGAAGGAGCCTCCACCACACTCTGGGGCAGAGAGTTCCACTGCTGAACGGCTCTCACAGTCAGGAAGTTCTTCCTAATGTTCAGGTGGAATCTCCTCTCTTGTAGTTTGAAGCCATTGTTCCGCGTTCTAGTCTCCAGAGAAGCAGAAAACAAGCTTGCTCCCTCCTCCCTGTGGCTTCCTCTCACATATTTATACATGGCTATCAGGTCTCCTCTCAGCCTTCTCTTCTTCAGGCTAAACATGCCCAGTTCCCTAAGCCGCTCCTCATTGGGCTTGTTCTCCAGACCCTTGATCATTTTAGTCGCCCTCCTCTGGACACATTCCAGCTTGTCAATATCTCTCTTGAATTGTGGTGCCCAGAATTGGACACAATATTCCAGATGTGGTCTAACCAAAGCAGAATAGAGGGGTAGCATTACTTCCTGAGATCTAGACACTATGCTCCTATTGATGCAGGCCAAATCACAAAGAAACATACAGAACAGACTCCAAATGTTGTTGGACCACAACCCCCATGATCCCCACCATTGGCAATGCTGTCTAGGACTGACGGGAAGTGTGATCCAGCACCATGCATTTCAGAAACATCACACTTTGCCACAATCCAAATTACCAGCCCCTCCTGGAAACAGAATGTAACACAGAGCCTGGAAATACATTTATATGCGAGTCATTATTTCCTCAGGTAAAACGGGGAGGGGGATGAAGCTACATTCCAAAAGTAACATTATGAGTTGGGGTGAATAGAGATGTACTTTTCTTGGAATGATGAAGAATGGTTTCCAATTACTGTTAAAATCATTTTAAAGGGCTTAATTAGAAGCATTCTAATAGAAAGGTTTCAAATTGTCTCTCTCTTATCAATTGCAGGGATTTTTCTTTCTTTCTGAATCCTAATGGAAAGAAAAAGCAAAGCAGCGGGCAGTGCAGCTAGTCATGAACTATTTACTTTCCAAATAGTGCAAAGAGTCACAGCCACAGGTTATTTTTCAAGCATTGGCCAGAAGCAGCGAGAATGATTTGTGCCTCAGCCATCAGAAGTTTAGAAACCTTTATCAGAAAATCAGGGCCCCGGGCTCTGAAGGAAGAAGAAGAAGAAGAAGCCCAGTTGTATTTATGTGAAAACAATTTCCCCAGAGGTGTGTGGAATTGGCAGGTGGTGATGATTCAGCGGCTCTCCATCTTCAGACAAGAGGGACATCTTGTCTCGGGTCTGCTGGACATCTTGTCTCAGACACCAGAGCCAGGAAAGGGATGTCCACGTGAATCTGGCGGGGGAGCCACAGCTCCCAGGACACCTATTTTGGAGAGGAACGAGGAGTCCTGGTTTGCTCACTGCACAGTGAACTCTTGTTGCCCAGCCTTAGGACAGGTCCCTTGCACTTTGCAGACTGCATTGCTTGCTCGGCAACCCGATGGGGCACTCTGTTTGCTTTCCAACTACTTTCCACGTGCCAACCCAAGACATTTTGCTCTTGAGAAGCAACACCCCACCACACACCTACTCTAAATCCAGGTACATACAATGCAGAGCCAGCTAAGATCCAACAAATACCTGTTCACAACCTTGGGAATAAAAATGCAGCAGCAACATATCCTGTCATGACCTCCCCAAATCTACCTTACGCGGCCCTGTGGTGGGGCTGTCCTTGCTGGACCTCTGGGGTGGGTGAAGTGTGGGCCAGTGGTGCATTAGTGGTTCCAATAGGTCCAAAATGACTTTGCACCCACCCAATTTAAATGGACATACAAGGTGTGAGGAAGCCATGTAATTACCAATATCAACTTAGGAGCTGGATGCCAAGGGACCACTAATTAAGGGGGTTTACTTATTTGATAGCGTAGCTTACGTTTAATTATGCTAATGTGGTCCTTCTTCTTCTTGTACAGTGCTGTTTGACTTAGAAGAAATTGTATCTGAGTCAAGGCTTGAGAAAAAACAGTAACAAGTTTATTGGAATATAACAGGAGTAGAATAGATTTAGATTTAGATTTAACAGCCTCAGATATGCAGATGACACCACTCTGATGGCCGAAAGCGAGGAGGAGCTGAGGAGCCTTCTAATCAAGGTGAAAGAAGAAAGCGCAAAAGCCGGGTTGCAGCTAAACGTCAAAAAAACCAAGATGATGGCAACAAGAATGATTGACAACTGGAAAATAGAGGGAGAAAATGTGGAGGCCGTGACAGACTTTGTATTTCTAGGCGCAAAGATGACTGCAGATGCAGACTGTGGCCAGGAAATCAGAAGACGCTTCCTTCTTGGGAGGAGAGAAATGTCCAGTCTTGATAAAATAGTAAAGAGCAGAGACATCAGACTGGCAACCAAGATCCATTGCCTAGTCCAAGCCATGGTCTTCCCTGTAGTCACCTACGGATGTGAGAGCTGGACCTTAGGGAAGGCTGAGCGAAGGAAGAGAGATGCTTTTGAGCTGTGGTGTTGGAGGAAAGTTCTGAGAGTGCCTTGGACTGCGAGAAGATCCAACTAGTCCATCCTCCAGGAAAGAAAGCCCGGCTGCTCATTGGAAGGAAGGAGACTAGAGACTAAGTGGAAGTCCTTTGGCCACATCATGAGGAGACAGCAAAGCCTAGAGAAGACAATGATGCTGGGGAAAGTGGAAGGCAAAAGGAAGAGGGGCCGACCAAGGGCAAGATGGAGGGATGGCATCCTTGAAGTGACTGGACTGACCTTGAAGGAGCTGGGGGTGATGACGGCCGACAGGGAGCTCTGGCATGGGCTGGTCCATGAGGTCACGAAGAGTCGGAAACGACTGAACGAATGAACAACAACAAAGAATAGATTTAATGTTACTTCACTCTAGAGGCACAAACTTAGCTAGTTACATTTATAGAGTTTCTTGAATGACTCTAGGCATTAAACAGATTTCAAAAGGTTTCTTTAGGCAGATGTTTCTTTCTTTAACAATTGTTCTGGTAATACAAAGAAGCCACTTGACTTATTTAACTGTATTGGCTCTAAGCCAAATCTTCATTCTTAATCGAGGAATCAGTCCTCCCTGTGGTTCTATCACTACAAGATTCCTGTTGGACTTCTACTTCCACACAGGATCAACTATCTCTGTAGTTCACAACTACAGATCAGTTCCTTGATCCTCTCACTGGAGAATCCTCTCCTGTAACTCTCTGGTTACAGACTGATAACTTTCAAAAAGCTGCGCTGCCAAGTGGCAGTTGGCAGTTGGTTCCGCCCCCGTTGCTATGGCAACTCAGCTCAAGGCAAGCCAAGCCAGTTACCATCCCTAATAAAATACAATTCTACATACTTACCATTACTAACTACTGTCTAAACAATACATGACTATAGGAATAAAAATACACATCATCACACAAGGAAAGTAAGGTTAGCTCCCACAGGGAATTTTCTGTAGGAAATTGGTATCACTACCATGTAACTGCAAGCCAGCGGAAGTGAACGAGCAGTGCCAGTTGTCAGTAGCTCATTGACTGGTGTTGTTGTGAAGGTGAGAGATGAGCATCCTCATTCTGTTTCCCTCCAAGAGTGAAGTTTGTGCTGTAATATGCTACCTAAATACTAAGGGCATAAACGCCGCTGTGGTAATAATTTCAGTTTATGGAGAGGATATAATGTCAAGACAGCATGTGACAAAATGGGTATGGAATATATTGTGAGACCATGAAGAAACTTTATAGAGCCATCCAAAACAAACGTTGTGGGATGCTGATGGTGGGAGTCTGTCTCCTTCATGACAATGTGTGTCCGCACACCACTCAAGAGTTGTTGACTTCATTTGGTTTGGATGTTTTAAGCCAGCCCTCTCACGGCCCCGATGTTGCACCCAGTGACTATCATCTGTTGACTAAATTGAAGGGACACCTTGGTTGAAAACACTTTCCTGACGAGGAAGAGGTGAAAATTGGAGCGACAAACTGGCTAAAAAAGGCGAGGGAGACTTCTATGACACAAGCATCAAAAACTCATCCCACAGATGACAAAATGTATTGAACTGAATGGTGATTATGTGGGAAAATAATGTAATACTTATACTACAAACCATTTAAATTTTATTAAAATACTAGCTGTACCAGCCACGCGTTGCTGTGGCCAACCTTTTCTCCCTCTTTCTCTCCTCCTCTCTTTCCTTCCCTCTTTCCTTCTTTCCTTCTTTCCTTCCTTCCCCTATCTTTTCTTTCCCTTCCTCTTTCTCCACTTTCTTCCTTCTCTACCTATTCTTGCACTGCAACTCCCAGCAGTCCTCCTGGTCAATCTATCTACCTACCCATCTATTTCTATCTAATCTATCTATCTTATCTATCTGGAGGATTGCTGGGAGTTGCAGTCCAGGAATAGGAAATTGGAAATATGCAGGGATTGTGATGCTCTCAAAGAAAACCAAGGAGAAGAAAGCTTGGAAGCAGTGCATTTGGATCACCCTCACCTCCTAAAGGGCCTGGTCTAGGGAATGCTGGGAGCTGTAGTCCAAAAGAGTGTGTGGATATGGTATTGTGTGTTTTGTTTGATAGGGAGTTGTTTTGCGCATGTATTTCATTGTGTTTTTCTGTGTTTTTATGAGTGATGGTCACTTGTAGGCCTGATAGGTATCTTGTGTCCAAATTTGGTGTCAATTCGTCCAGTGGCTTTTGAGTTATGTTAATCCCACAAACGAACATTACATTTTTATTTATATTGATATTTATTCTTAGGATTTTACGAAAATCTTGTAATCTTACATTCCGGATAACCCTCGTATAATGCATTTTGAAATTGTATTATATGGTCAGTGTAGACTTTGGACGTCATCACATGGAGGTCCCAAATGTAAGTAACAGTGGTGGGATTCCCTAGGCAGTGTGGTGAATCTGTGGGGCAGCAGGCAAAACTGTCATCCTGCATTGCCACTTTCCCTATCACATGAGGGAAAGCATCGTTGTCTGGCTTTCCCCCCATGCTGGTCTCGTTCTAAGCAATGAAAACACGGGCAGCCTCCCATGTTCTCTGGCTTCTATCCTAGGGTGCTTCCATGATGGAACCAGGATGACCCCATCTGAATTAGCCCTGCTTCGTAGGAAGGGCTCCAGTGGTCTCTGTCCTGGCTCTGTTTTGGAAGCATCCTTGGATGGAATCAGAAGACAATGTGATGAGGTCTTACCTCAATAGTTGAAGACTTCCATGGGATGATTGCCTCAGTGATAGAGATACATGTAACTTTACTTTGTTGTTATTGTGCACCTTCAATTGATTTCTAAGTTATGGCGATCCTCTCGTGGAACTATCATGGCTTTCTCCCAGCAAGATTTGTTTACAAGGGGTTTGTGTTGTTTTGAGAACTGAGACTTGGATATGGCCATCCAATAGATTTCTGTGGTCAAGTGGGGTTAACAACCAATGACGTTATCAAGGGGCCAAGGACAAACGCATGAAAAGAGTGAAACAAGACTTTAGAAACATAATGAATAAGGCTCTAAATCAGGGAAGGAGGTAACTTGTTTTTGTTTTTATATATATCATTGGTTCTTTTATATTATATTTTTAATTTTGAATTGTTTTTATAATTGTTTTTAACTGTACTCTGATATTTGTTATGGCATCTAATCGCTGCCAACTGTGAACCGCCTTGAGTCACCTCTGGCTGAGAAAGGCGGTATAGAAATACAGTAAACAAACAAACAAACAAACATGTTGTATGAAGTTGCACATCATTAGTTGAAGACTTCCATGGGATGATTGCCTCAGTGATAGAAATAAATATAACTTTACTTTGTTGTTATTATGTGCCTTCCATTCATTTCTGACTTATGGCAACCCTCTGGTGGAACTATCCTGGCTTTCTCCCAGCAAGATTTGTTTAGAAGGGGTTTGCCTTGTTTTGAGAACTTAGACGTGGTTATGGCCATCCAATAGATTTCTGTGGTCAAGTGGGGTTAACAACCAATGACATTATCAAGGGGCCAAGGACAAGTGCATCAAAAGAGTGAAACAAGACTTTAGAAACATAATGAATGAGCGGCTTAAGGAGCTGGGCATGTTTAGCCTGAAGAAGAGAAGGCTGAGAGGAGATATGATAGCCATGTATACATATGTGAGAGGAAGCCACAGGGAGGAGGAGGGAACAAGCTTGTTTTCTGCTTCCTTGGAGACTAGGACGCAATGGAACAATGGGGATCATGGGGGTTGTGGTCCAACAACGTTTGGAGTCTGTTCTGTATGTTTCTTCGTGATTTGGCCTGCATCAATAGGGGCCTACTGCCTAGGTCCAGGGAAGTCATGCTCCCCATGCTCTATTCTGCTTTGGTTAGACCACATCTGGAATATTGTGTCCAATTCTGGGCACCACAATCCAAGAGAGATATTGACAAGCTGGAATGTGTCCAGAGGAGGGCAACTAAAATGATCAAGGGTCTGGAGAACAAGCCCTATGAGGAGCGGCTTAGGGAACTGGGCATGTTTAGCCTGAAGAAGAGAAGGCTGAGAGGAGACATGATAGCCATGTATCAATATGTGAGAGGAAGCCACAGGGAGGAGGAGGGAGCAAGCTTGTTTTCTGCTTCCCTGGAGACTAGGACACAAGGGAACAATGGCTTCAAACTACAAGAGAGGAGATTCCATCTGAACATGAGGAAGAACTTCCTGACTGTGAGAGCTGTTCAGCAGTGGAACTCTCTGCCCCGGAGTGTGGTGGAGGCTCCTTCTTTGGAAGCTTTTAAACAGAGGCTGGATGGCCATCTGTCAGGGGTGATTTGAATGCAATATTCCTGCTTCTTGGCAGAATGGGGTTGGACTGGATGGCCCAGGAGGTCTCTTCCAACTCTTTGATTCTATGATTCTATGATTCTATGAATAAGGCTCTACAAAAGGGAAGGAGGAAACTTGTGATGCTCCTTGTGATCTAAATATTACCCTGGCCACAGGACATGTTGTTGACCTCCTGTGGTCTTATTGATTAAGATGCATACCTTGGGCTGCAGAACGTACTGTACTATTTTGCTGACACCGCTGGGTTGCTTTGCTGACATCACAACCTTCTGTGAAAGTGTTCAGTACTGCAAAGCGGGGCAGTGAAGCACATGGTTGGCATCTCTTTGTAGTGCCTTAATGCCAGGAATATGAATCCAACAGCTAGAAGAGCAAGAACTGTTTGATATGATTTTTTAATATAAATCTTTATTAAGTTTTCAAGTTTTAAAAAAGAGCATACATATTGACATCTATACACACCAAACACTCTAACTGCAGACAATACAAGCAAACAAGACAATTATTACACATACATTAAAACTGACTTCTGTTTTATGTCCCATCGGTTGTAATGTTTGTTACTTGTAGTCTTCCCTTTTCTCCTCTTTACTTGAGGCAGGGATCCTACTGTCTTTTTGACCCTTAATTTTGATCATTTTTTTCTTCTGAAACTGCATCTTACAATCTTGGAGCAGTTCTTTCTTCCTCTCTTTTTTCTCATATTCTTCCACCGCTTTCCAATCCGTTCCAGCTGATGGTTTCCCTGAGCTTTTTTTTCAAATAATACGTTAGTTTGTCCATATCTTTGATATCTGTAAGTGTCTCGAGCCATTGCTGGGTTGTGGGTTTCTGTTCTTCTTTCCAGTGTTTAGCAAACGTGAGTCTCGCCGCCGTTGTTATGTAGGTGAGGATGATGTCCTCATTTTTTCCTAGCTTTAAGTCTTTTTCTGTTATTCCTAGTAAGAAGGTCTCTGGTTTGAAGGGGATTTCTTTTTTAAAGATTTTCTGAGATTCTTCATTTATTTCTTTCCACAATTTAGTTGCCTCTGGACATGACCACCACATGTGGAAGTAGCTTCCTACCAGGTTTTTGCACTTCCAACAAGTGTTCTTATAGGTTCGCAGGACACAGGTTCGCAGCTTGGGTGTGACCCTGGATTCGCCGCTGAGCCTGGAGCCCCAGGTCTCGGCGGTGACCAGGGGAGCATTTGCACAGCTCAGGCTCGTGCGCCAGCTGCGCCCGTATCTTGGGAAGTCTGACTTGGCCACGGTGGTACACGCTCTTGTCACATCCCGCCTAGACTACTGCAACGCTCTCTACGTGGGGCTGCCCCTGAAGACGGCCCGGAAGCTGCAACTAGTCCAACGCGCGGCAGCCATGATTCTAACAGGAGTGGAGCGCAGGGAGCACACAACCCCCCTGTTGCACCAGCTCCACTGGCTGCCGATTTGCTACCGGGCCCAATTCAAGGTGTTGGTACTGGCCTATAAAGCCCTAAACGGTTCCAGCCCAAGATACCTAGCTGACCGCATCTCGGCCTATGAACTCACCCGGACTTTGAGATCTTCTGGGGAGGCCCTGCTCTCGATCCCGCCAGCCTCTCAAGCACGGTTGGCGGGGACGAGAGATAGGGCCTTCTCGGTGGTGGCTCCTCGGCTGTGGAAGGCCCTTCCTGTAGACGTTAGGCTGGCACCATCTCTCATGACATTCCGTAGAAAGCTGAAGATCTGGATGTTTGTGCAGGCGTTTGAGTAATTCAGTGCAATTCTGGTAATTTGAACATAGGAACAGAACAATGGACGTCGAATTTGGGTCACGCTTGGATGATGAGGCGATCGGGGGTGGGTTTTGTGATAACTGTGTATTGGTGTTTGTTTATTAGCTAGTAACGGAAATGTGTAATTTAACTGTTATGGTATATTAATTATTGCTGTTTTTATTGTCCTTGTTGTTTGCTGTCTGGAAACCGCTGTGAGTCGCCCTCGGGCTTGAGATACAGCGGTATACAAGAATAGTAAATAAATAAATAAATAAATAATTATAGTTCTTATACATTAAGCTCAATTTTTGTGGTGTCATGTACCACCTGTGAAAACTCTTGAGCCAGTTCTCCTTTAGTGATGTTGAGTAAGTGTATTTTAGTTTTCTCTTCCAGATATTATGCCATTCTTGGAGCTTTATTTCTCTGCCACAGTTTTTGGTCCAAAGGACCATACAGTTTTTCACCCCCTCTGAACTGTTTGATATGATTAAAGGGCACAATGGGTCTTTCAACAAAGATGCTGTATTGAGAACAGTGTTGACTCCGTTGGCACCTGGAGTGGCCATGCTAGTCCAGATCTCAACCCTGTATCTTTTTGTAAATGGGATTGCAACCATCTCTGATCTGCCTCCCTCCTCACACATACCCATTGGGACCTTGAGGTCCAATCCTAACGGCACCATCCATTCCCTGATTCCAGACATCTCTCATGAGGCCTGGCCGGAGAGGCATACCACCAACACTAGCTGGAGCCGTGCTGACTCATTAATGTGGGCAGGTTGGTTAAAGAGGTTGTGTTGGAATGCAGAGAATGGTGATTTGCTTATGGGTTCTCATAGAAGGAGAATTATTTGCATTGTTGAAATTAGTTCTACTCCTCTCCTTCTTTCCCTGGAATATATGAGAGTCTCCATGTGGTCCAAATAGAGCAGCAAAGCCAAAAAGGGTCTCGGTATCTTAGGATTTGTTCTGTGCTAAGAAGTCAGGGTAATTCTCCATACACTATAGGCCTCCCTTCTCTGACTTGATTTTTTTCATTTCCACCTTTTTTCATGGAGGGGCAGGTGAGGGGCTATGATGGAACCCTTCACAAATAATGACAGGTTCAAGATTTGGAAAGCAGGGATGTATACTCTCACCCAACCTATTCAACCTGCAAGGCTTGACAAATCCAAGGCTAGAGTTAAAATTGCTGGAAGAAACATTAACAACCTTAGATATGCAGATGATACCACTTTGATGGCTGAAAGCGAGAAGGACCTGAGGAGCCTTCTAACCAAGGTGAAAGAAGCCTTATAATCAAAGTGCAAAAGCTGAGATGCAGTGAAACATTAAAAAAACAAACAAACAAGATTATGGCAACCAGACTGACTGATGACAGCCAAATAGAGATGCTCTCGGTCCCACCGGCCTCTCAGGCGCGTCTGGTGGGGACGAGGGACAGGGCCTTCTCGGTGGTGGCCCCTCGACTCTGGAACTCTCTCCCACTGGAGATCAGAACTGCCCCCTCCATTCTGTCGTTCAGAAAACGAGTGAAAACCTGGCTATGGGGTTTGGCTTTCGACGAGTGAATCAATATTTCTGTGATCGGATAGATGACGATGAATGATGGACAATGAATTCACTATGACAATTGACCATTGTTATTATGTGATTGCATTTTGCTGTTATAACGTTTTAATTGAATATGTTATATGATGTTTTTAATGATTGTTTTGTGATTTTATTGCTGGAAACCGGCCTGAGTCCCCTGATAGAGGGGAGAAGACTAGTATACAAAATTGCTAAATAAATAAATAAATAAATAAGGAGCCTCCATCGCACTCCAGGGCAGAGAGTTCCACTGCTGAATGGCTCTCACAGTCAGGAAGTTCTTCCTCATGTTCAGATGGAATCTCCTTTCTTGTAGTTTGCTCTAGGCACTGTCAAGTCATTATATGCTAATCAAGGTGGTCAGTAGAAACATTCACACCTAGCTCCAGCAGACAGATATTATTGTTGGAAACCGACTCGAGTCCCCTGATAGAGGGGAGAAGACCGGTATACAAAATTGCTAAATCAATCAATCAATCTTTCTCTATGCACCAGTAGGTCTTGGCAAGCAAGGTTTTCTCTATAGACAGGGATTCTGGGACTTGTAATTGCTGGGATTTTACATTTCTTAATCATGTCTCTCTCACTACATGTTATTCACTATGATACAGTTCATACACTGTTTTCTTATTGTCTAAAAAATGCTAGTTTTTCAAATCTATGCATTTCCCCCCAAAATCATGGGAGTCCTTGTGCATGGGTTTCCTTTGCCAAGAGGCACCACCAGTCTGAAATAAGCCAAACTGGTATTTTCATAGGCTTTTGTTGGAGGGCGGGATTGGGTGTTACTGGATATAAACTCACCACATTTCTTTTCCATGTCCACCCAGGAACATGATGTCTCCTAGGTATACACTGACCTTTTGATGTTTTTTTTTTCATTGGAGAAGGCAAAAATGGTTGAAATGTGAAGTTCAGGAAGTAGGAATGAAAGAAAAGAAATCACGCCCACTCCCTCTATTTCCACAACTACACTTGTGTGCCCCGCTTCAATAAATACTGATTATGTCCTGAGAACATTCTGTTTCTTTTTACGGTGAATGACTGCGCTATCCTTGAAGTGGTGGAGGAAAATGCTAGGTGTCCTGCTCTTCAACATACTCAGGAAGTGAGTTTTACAAGGGAATGACTCAGGTGTGCCATGGCAACTGACACAGCTTAAGACATGATTTGCAGAATCATGGAAACAGACTCTGTGTTGCTAAACCTGATGAGGAAAATATAGAGTTGTGCCTCCACAAGATTTCTTCCTATTTCCTCCTGTTAAGCCCTCATTTATGTATAGTTTGTGGGATGGTCTAGATCAGTGTTTCTCAACCTAGGGTGTCGGGACCCCTGGAGGGGTCGTGAGGGGGGGGTGTCAGAGTCGCTAAAGACACAGTATTTTCTGTTGGTCATGGGGGTTCTGTGTGGGAAGTTTGGCCCAATTCTAACCATGTGCCAAGTTTGGTCCAGATCCATCATTGTTTGAGTCCACAGTGCTCTCTGGATGTAGGTGAACTACAACTCCAAAAGTCAACCTGGGGGTCGAGACCCCTGGAGGGGTCATGAGAGAGGTGTCAGAGGGTCGCCAAAGACACAGTATTTTCTGTTGGTCATGGGGGTTCTGTGTGGGAAGTTTGGCCCAATTCTAACCATGTGCCAAGTTTGGTCCAGATCCATCATTGTTTGAGTCCACAGTGCTCTCTGGATGTAGGTGAACTACAACTCCAAAAGTCAACCTGGGGGTCAAGACCCCTGGAGGGGTCATGAGAGAGGTGTCAGAGGGTCGCCAAAGACACAGTATTTTCTGTTGGTCATGGGGGTTCTGTGTGGAAAGTTTGGCCCAATTCTAACCATGTGCCAAGTTTGGTCCAGATCCATCATTGTTTGAGTCCACAGTGCTCTCTGGATGTAGGTGAACTACAACTCCAAAAGTCAAGGTCAATGCCCACCAAACTCTTCCAGTATTTGTCTTGGTCATGGGAGTTCTGTGTGCCAAGTTTGGTTCAATTCCATCGTTGGTGGAGAGTTCAGAATGCTCTTTGGTTGTAAATGAACTATACATCCCAGCAACTACCACTTCCAAGTGACAAAATCAATGCCCCTCCAACCCCACCAGTATTCAAATTAGAGCTTATCAGGTATTTGGTCCAGTGAATGAAAATACATCCTGCAAATCAGATATTTACATTATTCTTCATAACAGTAGCAAAATTAAAGTTGTGAAGTAGTCATGAAAATAATTTTTATGGTTGGGGGTCACCACAACCATAAAAATTAAGTTCAGAATGCTCTTTGATTATAGGTGAAGTATACATCCCAGCAACTACAACTCCCAAATGACAAAATCAATTCCCCACCCTCCTACCCTGCCAGTATTCAAATTTGGGCATATTGGATATTTTGGCCAAATTTGGTCCAGTGAATGGAAATACATCCTGCAAATCAGATATTTACATTATGCTTCGTAACAGTAGCAAAATTAAAGTTGTGAAGTAGTCATGAAAATAATTTTTATGGTTGGGGGTCACCACAACATGAGGAACTGTATTAAGGGGTCATGGCATGAGGAAGGTTGAGAAACACTGGTCTGGATAGCCTCTTCCCCCTTGTGTTTGAAACTTCCCTCGCCATGTCCCTTTATTTATTTATTTATTTATTTATTTATTTCAGATATTTGTACCCCGCCATTCTCAAACCCCCCCCCCCCCCCCCGGAGGGGGGCACTCAGGGCGGCTTCCAGCAGGCAACATTTCAATGCCTCCAATGTACACATAATAATATACATAATAAAATCCAATAATTACATACACTTAAAACATTAAACCACATTAATTAATTAAAATCTATTTCTGTTTCAATAACAGCCTGGTGGCCTTATCTGAGCCAAATTCTGTAATTAGAGACTCCATCAAGTATGTCCATAGTCCATTTCCATAGCAATTGACATCATTGTCACTGTCATTGTCAGCAAGATTACCCGAATGCCTGGTCCCACATCCATGTTTTTAACTTCTTTCTAAAGGAAAGGAGGGATGTCAAAAATCTAATTTCACCAGGGAGTGAATCCACAGGCAGGGGGCCACCACTGAGAAGGCCCTGTCCCTCGTTCCCACCACACACATTTGTGACAGAGGCGGGGCTGAGAGCAGGGCCTCCCCAGGAGATCTTAAACTCTGAGGTGAGACATAGAAGGAGATACGTTTGGGCAGGTATGCTGGGACGGAACTGTATAGGGCAGTGTTTCTCAACCTGGGGGTCGGGACCCCTGTGGGGGTCGCAAGGGGGTGTCAGAGGGGTCGCCAAAGACCATCAGAAAACATAGTATTTTCTGTTGGTCATGGGGGTTCTGTGTGGAAAATTTGGTCCAATTCTATCGTTGGTGGGGTTCAGAATGCTATTTCATTGTGGGTGAACTATAAATCCCAACAACTACAACTCTAAAATGGCAATGTCTATTTTCTCCAAACTCTACTAGTGTTCACATTTGGGCATGTTGAATATTTGTGCCAAGTTTGATCCAGATCCGTCATTGCTCGAGTGCACCGTGTTCTCTGGATGTAGGTGAACTACAACTCCAAAAACTCAAGGTCAATGTCCACCAGACCATCCCATTATTTTCTCTTGGTCATGGGAATTCTGTGTGCCAAGTTTGATTCAATTCCATCTTTGGTGGAGTTCAGAAGGCTCTTTGATTTTAGGTGAACTATAAATCCCAGCAACTCCAGCATTACCAAATGACAAAATCAATCACCCCCAACCCCACCAATATTCAAATTTGGGGGTATCGGGTATTTGTGCCAAAATTGGTCCAGTGACTGAAAATACATCCTGCATATCAGATGTTTACATGAGGATTCATAACAGTACCAAAATTACAGTTATGAAGTAGCATTGAAATAATGTTATGGTTGGGGGTCACCACAACATGAGGACCTGTACTAAGGGGTCATGGCATTAGGAAGGTTGAGAACCACTGGTATAGGGTTTTTATGGGTCAAGACCAGCACTTTGAATTGGTCTCGGAACTGGACTGGCAGCCGGTGGAGCTGACTTAACAGTGGGGTGGTGTGCTCCCTGTATGATGCTCCAGTGAGTAGTCTAGCTGCCACTCATTGGACTAGTTGGAGTTTCCGAACAGTCTTCAAAGGCAACCCCATGAAGAGTGCATTGCAGTAATCTATTCAGGAGGTAACAAGAGGGGTGGAGCCTCGTCCATAGAATCATAGAATCATAGAGTTGGAAGAGACCTCCTGGGCCATCCAGTCCACCCCCATTCTGCCAAGAAGCAGGAATATTGCATTCAAATCACCCCTGACAGATGGCCATCCAGCCCCTGTTTAAAAGCTTCCAAAGAAGGAGCCTCCACCACACTCCAGGGCAGAGAGTTCCACTGCTGAATGGCTCTCACAGTCAGGAAGTTCTTCCTCATGTTCAGATGGAATCTCCTCTCTTGTAGTTTGAAGCCATTGTTCCGCGTCCTAGTCTCCAAAGAAGCAGAAAACAAGCTTGCTCCCTCCTCCTCCCTGTGGCTTCCTCTCACATATTTATACATGGCTATCATATCTCCTCTCAGCCTTCTCTTCTTCAGGCTAAACATGCCAAGCTCCTTAAGCCGCTCTTCATAGGGCTTGTTCTCCAGACCCTTGATCATTTTAGTCACCCTCCTCTGGACACATTCCAAGACCCTTCTGGCTACTTGAGGGGCCAGGCAGTGTGGTATTGGAAGGTGAAGAGTAAGGAAGGTGGAAGAACCACAATATAGAACATCACATCAAAGCTATACATCGTCAAGTCAAATCCACACAAAGTCACATCATAGCTATGCAAGTCAGTCACGGCTAAGCTGTACAAGATACATCAAGTCACTTCGAAGCCACACAAGTTACATCAAAGCAATGTAAGAGTAAAGACACAAAGTAAAACGTCAGAGATGTAACAGATTGAGATCCAATTGAAGTCAAAGTGACATTCAATCAGAACTGTGGTTATGCTTCAAGGACATTAACTCTCCTCACAAAGACTGGCAGTGAAACTCTTGAAGAGAGGAAGTTTGAGATCTGCTATTTAATAAATCGTTGTTTTTCCTTCAAATGTGTAGCATTCACCAATCAAATGTGTAGCACCACAGACACCTTCCAAATAAATAGCTAAGTGCGGGGGCAGAGCAGAGAGTGTCCTACCTGGAGGCAAGGTAGCCATCCTTGCTGCCTTCCAGAGAATGGTCCTTTCCTTGAAGGGTTGTCAGAAGACAGTCTTCTCATTAACTATGTCTTCTATCAATTGGCAATGGACTCACCATGGGTGCGAAATCCACCGGGTAACACCCTCAGAGAATATGATTGTGCAAACTTTGGGTACAGTGTTTTAACAACAAAAATATAATTTTAAAATACAAATATCCCAATGGTTCGCTAAAACAGGGTGTTTCAAAATGATAGACCTAATTTCAAAGCAGTATTTTTCCCAATTGTTACATCTTACAATTACATATAACGTTATGTTCTGGGGCTGTAAATAATTGTCTTTAGAACAGAACGTGCAACCTTTGCTCAGCGGGAAGCCAGGGGGCCCAAGGAGAAGTTCTCAGAGGTTTTCCACCACAAATGATCTTTAGATGGCTTGCAAAGTATAACAAAGTCTTTTATTAATGAACAATCAAACAGAAACTTCTCTTGTCTTCAATAAAGCTAAACAAATGCTTCCAGGCTTTATGCAACTGGTGATTTCCTAATCTTGTCCACGAAGGACAGGCAACTGTCTTCAGTAACTTCTTCTTTACTTTAAAGGAAAATCCCCTTTTTAACTTCTCCCAGGCTGACTGTAATCTAACCCTTACTGATGTGGGCTCTGCTACCGGGTCAAACTGCGTCTCGAAGCACCGAGTGGACCTACCAGTAAAGGCTTAGATATTCTCCAGCTGGAGTTCTTTGGTCTTTAGGGCTGTTTCCCTGGAAATCTTTGGAGACTCTTAAGACTGTTTCCCCCCGGAAAGTCTTGGATGCTCTTAAGACTGTTTCCCCACGGAAAGTCTTAAGGGTTGAAGCTTTTGTACAGGGGAAGCTTGCACACGTCCTGTACATTAGCTTTCCTTGCTGGGACTAACTAAAAATGGCTCCCTTCCCTTCCCAATTGCCCTGAGCAAGGGGCAGAACCAAAACTTAACAATAATGGACAGATGACTTGCCCTAAAACTGCAACCAAAGGAAGCCACCTTCCTGCAGAGTTCCTGAAACCTTGGATTGCAAGCAAACATTTAATACAAAGCAAATAAAGTTGGAGCTCCTGGTACAGCTGAACCAGAACAGTTACAAACAATTTAATGAGTTGTTATCAAGTTTTTACTAAGCATTTTATAAATCTCTATATGCCTTCTGTATGGACAACATCAAGACAATAGTAGAATCTGTCACAAAGTGTTTTCTTCCACTGAAATCATCACTGCCGTGATTCTGCTTTTGAGGCCATCCAGATTAGTCACTAACGGCAGCCCCAAAACCACAGTCTTTGACATATCCCCATGGGAAAATGTCACAGGGAAAATGTCACATATTTAGAGATTAGGGGCAAAGAGTGTAGTGCCAAGTCTTGGGGTCCCATTTGAATGAAGAGAAACAACTGGAAAAGCTGATACAATATGAGGATTTAAAGATTGAACTGCAAAGACTCTGGCACAAGCCAGTCAAGGTGGTCCCAGTGGTGATCGGCACACAGGGTGCAATGCCTAAAGACCTTGGCCTGCACTTAAACACAATTGACGCTGACAAGATTACCATCTGCCAGTTACAAAAGGCCACCTTACTGGGATTTGTGTGCATTATTCACCAATACATCACACAGTCCTAGATACATGCAATTCAATACAACAGCCAGCAGAGTGATCTTGTTTGCTGTGGACTCATCTTGTTATTTTTCAAATAATGATGATGATGATGATGATGATGATGATGATGATGATGATAATGGTGGTGATGATGATGCCAAGCCAAAAGACCTCAGCTGGCATTTGGAAACAATACACATTGACAATATCACGATCTGTCAACTGCAAAAGGCCACCTTACTTGGATCTGCGCGCATCATTTGAAAATACATCACCAAGTCCTAGATGCTTGGGAAGTGTTCGACTTGTGATTTTTTTTAATACAAGATCCAGCATATAGATCTCACTTGCTCTGACATACTGTGTTGTTGTGTCAGTAATGTGATGATGATGATGATGATGATAATAATAATAATAATAATAATAATAATTCTTTATTTGTATCCCGCTTTTCTCCCACAAAGGGACACAAAGCAGCTTACAACATATTAAAAGCAATACAAGTCCAAAACAATCAGCATATATAACACATACTTTACTGTTAGAAATTGTGGAAGTTGAAGTCCAGACACCTGGAGGGCCAAAGTTTGCCCATGCCTGCAATAGACAATATTTATTTATTTATTTATAATCCAAACTTATATGCCGCCACTCCCCTGGGGCTCGGAGCGGCTTACAAGACCAGGCTAAAATCTAACACAATTTAAAAACAATTTAAAACAATTTAAAAACAATTTAAAACAATAATGTCAGAGATCAAAGGCCTGTCGAAACAGGTATATCTTACGTGCCCTGCGGAAAGCTGATAGGTCCCGCAAGGCACGGACTTCAAGTGGCAGAGCATTCCAGAGTGATGGTGCCACTGCTGTAAAGGCTCTGCGTCTGGTTGCTGTTAGACGCAAGGTCTTGACACTGGGGACTTCCAATAGATCTTGGTCCTCAGAACGGAGGGATCTCTGGGGTTGGGAGGGGGTGAGGCGGTCCCTCAGGGACATCGGCCCCAGACCATGCAAGGCCTTAAAGGGGAGTCCCATCCCTTTGAAAGTGATCCGGTGCTCAATTGGTGACCAATGCAGCTGCAGGAAGATTGGGGTGATGTGACATCTCATTGGAATTCCCGCAAGAAGCCGAGCAGCTGCATTTTGTACCAACTTGAGCTTCCAGATCACTGACATAGGAAGGCCAATGTAGAGGGAGTTACAGTAGTCCAGTCTTGAGATGACTGTAGCCTGGATCACCATAGCGAGGTTGTCCCTGGACAGGGAGGGGGCCAGCCGTTTAGCCTGCTGCAGGTGGAAGAAGGCGGTTCTGCTAACGGTAGAGACCTGGGCCTCCATCCTCAGAAAGAGAGGGTCCAAAAGGACTCCCAGACTCTTGACCAATGATGACGGGTGTAGCCCCTCACCATCCAGGGTAGGCAGCTGGATGTCCCCACTGCCCGGTTGACCCAGCCATAGGATCTCCGTCTTTGCTGGATTCACCCCCAACCTGCTGGCACGCAGCCATCCAGTAACGGCCTTGAGGCACTGATGGAAACAATCGGGTACAGAGTCCGGTCGGCCTTCCATCCTCAGCACCAGCTGAGTGTCATCAGCGTACTGGTAACACTCAAGTCCAAAATATGCACATATGATGTATTGACTCAACATATAATGACTTTGTCTCTTGGGAACTCACCACTTTGGGATTTTGCCCATTTTTTGCCAAGAGGCAATGACTTCCCGCAAGCCGTGGCTTCATTTAGTGCTGATTCAGGGGGCTCGGCACATTTGCCCAACCATGAGGAGGATCCCAGGACCAAAGCCCACCTAAGATGCCCATCCCTGTTCCATTAGGGAATAACCAACAAGACCGCAGTAACAGGCAGGCGACTGACAATGCATGTTGATCTAGTGCCTTCAAACCACACAGCTGGCATATTTAATGAAATGAACTATGCCATTAAAATATGATCCGTGGACTCTGTTAAGTGATTTGATTTCTCTGTTGCTGAGGCTGGATTTTGCATAAGCCATGGGTGGGCAGAGCCAACAGCAACAGCATTAGCAACTGAGGATGGCTGTCTTTCTATCTGGACTCCTGAAGCACCCTGATCTCTTTTTTCGATAGAATTACGCGCTGGGTAGATGCAGGGAACGCTGTGGATGGAGCGTATTTGGATTTCATTAAGGCCTTCAAGGCAGCAGGAGGTGACGGGATCCCAGCTGAACTGTTTAAAATCTTGAAAGATGATGCTGTCAAGGTGATGCATGCCATATGTCAGCCTATATGGAAAACACAAGAATGGCCACCAGTTTGGAAAAAAATCCACTTCAATCCCTATACCAAAAAAGGGAAATGTGAAAGACTGCTCAAACTTCCGTACAGTGGTCCTTATTTCTCATAATGACAGTAAGGGAATAATCAAGATCCTGCAAGGAAGACTCCAGCAATACATGGAGAGAGAGTGGCCAGATGCACAAGCTGGGTTTAGGAAAAGCAGAGGAACGAGAGACCAAATGGCCAATATCCATAGGATAATGGAGAAAGGCAGGGAGGTTCAGAAAAACATCAATTTCTGTTTTATTGACTATTCTAAAGCCTTTGTCTGTGTGGATTATTATAAATTGTGGCAAGTTCTTGGTGGGATGGGCATACCATACCTTATCTCTGGGTTGTTATAGGTTTTTTCGGGCTATATGGCCAATGAGCTGGGGTGGTGATGGCCAACAGCTAGCTCTGGTGTGGGCTGGTCCATAAGGTCACGAAGAGTCGGAAATGACTGAACGAATGAACAACAACAAAGGCCTTCAACAAGGTCCTCCATGACCTTCTGGCAAACAAACTAGTCAAATGTGGGCTAGGAAAAACGATGGTTAGCTGGATCTGTAATTGGTTAAGTGAACAAACCCAAAGGGTGATTCTCCCCCAATGCTTCCTCTTCATCCAGGAAAGAAAGGATGAGTGGAGTGCCATCAGCAGGGTTCTGTTCAACATCTTTATTAATGACTTAGATGAAGGGTTAGAAGGCATGGCCATCAAGTTTGCGGACAGTACCAAATTGGGAGGAATAGCCAATACTCCAGAAAGCAGGAGCAGAATTCAAAACAATCCTAAAATCCTGTAATTTTAGAGTTTTTTAATACTGGTAAAAATTACAACAGCAAAACAACAGAGAGGAAACAACCAGGCACAGATTAACACCTCGCAGCAAGAGATTTTCCCAGGCTCAGGCAAGCCTTCAAATGCTAATGAAGGTGATCAGCTGAAACATTCACACCTAACTGCAGCAGGGAAGAGCTCCTTGCCCCACCCCAGCCATTCCACAGATATATAAACCCTTTGTCCTAATTCCAACAGACCTCACTACCTCTGAGGATGCTTGCCATAGATGCAGGCGAAACGTCAGGAGAAAGGCCTCTAGAACATGGCTCTATAGCCCGAAAAAACCCACAAGAACCTATAGAGTTGGATGTTCTGTGACAGCAACCACTGAGTTTCACAAGCAAAAGCTTGACAGATTGATTCAGAACGATTGCCGTAATCAATCAGAAAGAAATTTCAAGCATAATCGGCATTTCACAAGAACGTGTGGGTCACATTATTGCTTTGCTTGGCTATCGGAAGATCTGTGCACGATGGGTATCCAGGATGAGAGAACTGTGAGATGCTGGTTGCAGAAACAGAGTGTCGACTTCTTCTGTGACAGCTTCAGAAAATGTGTTCATCATTGGCAGAAATGCATCCAATTGTCTGGTGGAAATGTGAATAGTGGTCATTAAAGAGCACATTCTAAGGATTATTTATCAAAATATTCCCATCCAAACCCAAGTAACGAATGTGGAAGCATTACTTTTCATTCAACCCTCGTAGCATCAAATGTTTCTGGGCATATTTGGCCGTGCCTTCCATTGAATATATAAGAACATCACATATTTTAGGTAAAGGCCAAGAGAGAGAGAGAGAGAGAGAGAGAGAGAGAGAGAGAGAGAGAGAATGAGTTGTGTGCTGGACTGACTCAGGAAGCAGGTGATGTCACCAGGAATGGATGTCCTTGCAGACTGGCAGAAGGAGGGAAGGGCCTCTTGCTTCCCGGGCGCTTCCTGCTGCTTCAGCATCTTTGCAACTGGGAAGCAAAGCCCGGGAACTGAAACGTCACCCCCTGGCAACAGAATTCCTGCATTTGACCCACACACTAAAAACACTGGCCAAGCCCCTTCTGTTGAAAGAAAAGGAAATAAAGAGCCTTTTTTGGCCAGTGTTGCAGGATTTATGCTTTCCTCCCTAGCAAAAATATGAGCAATGAATCATATTGGGTTCTGTTTCTGAGCCACACAGAGCTCTCTATTATCTGAAGCAGTTGGCTGCTTAGTTCATACGTGGCACTCGGAAGGGAATATTCTCAGGCCTAGAGAAATAGAAAAGGAGTAAGGGATTGGAAGGGACGTTTCAGCTCATATGTTTTAATCAGCTAATGAAACAGGATAGGTATTGCTTCAGGATAGGTATTGCTACACTGACATACACAATCCAGATTATCTGCTTTTAACCGGATTATATGGCAGTGCAGACTCATATATTCCAGGTCAAATTAGATAATGTGGATTTATTTTATTTATCGAGTCATCAGCAACCAGTCAGTTATATTACATTTCTAACAGAACAAAGCAAACAAACAGAAAAAATACAAAACAACAAATTACGGAGTACAACATTTGTGAGTTTGGTAGTTGATTAAATGTCCTTTGACCAGTCTCTGGCCACTTGGAGTGCTTCTGGTGTTGCTGCAAGAATTGTGCATGTGGCAGGGCTCGGGTTGCATTGCAGCAGGTGGTCAGTGGTTTGCTCTTCTCTACACTCACATGTCATGGACTCCACTTTGTGGCCCCGTTTCTGAAGGTTGGCTCTGCATCTCGTGGTGCCAGAGCGCAGTCTGTTCAGCACCTTCCAAGTCGCCCAGTCCTCTGTGTGCCCAGGGGGGAGTCTCTCATTTGGTATCAGCCATTGGTTGAGGTTCTGGGTTTGAGCCTGCCACTTTTGGACTCTTGCTTGCTGAGGTGTTCCAGCGAGTGTCTCTGTAGATCTTAGAAAACTATTTCTAGATTTAAGTCGTTGACGTGCTGGCTGATACCCAAACAGGGGATGAGCTGGAGATGTCTCTGCCTTGGTCCTTTCATTATTGGCTGCTACTTCGCAGCGGATGTCAGGTGGTGCAATACCGGCTAAGCAGTGTAATTAATGTGGATTATATCCTTTGATAATGCTGATAATAAAGCAGATTATCTGGCAATTATCCCAGATTATCTGGCAATGTGGATGCATATAATCCAGTTCAAAGCAGGCAATCTGGGTCCAGATCCTGCTATACCGAGCAGTGTAGGGCCCCTTCTGCAGTGCCATATAAAATCCAGATTATTTGCTTTGAACGGGATTTTATGGCAGTGTAGACTCATATATTCCTGTTCAAATGAGATAATGTGGATTTTCTGCTTTGATAATCTGGACTATATGGTTGAAAGGGCCTAAGAAAACAACAATGGAGTAACTGTGAATAAAGGGGGAAATCTAGACATTGTGATGACCCCTCTGACACCCCTTCGTGACCTCCCCAGGGATCCAGACCCTCAGGTTGACAAACGCCGACCTAGATCACCTGAGTTCTGGTCCAATGTGACTGTGCGAGTGGCGCCACCTATGTATAGAACTGTTAGTTGCAAGATTTAAACTGTTGCATCATGCTTAATCCTGCCCCTTTTACCCTGCTTATGTATAGTTGTATGGATTGGTTACTTATAGCTGTCAATCAGTACTGTTTGGCTCCACCTCTTCCTGCAGGAGGGGAGAGTTTCCTTTCTTTTCATTCTGCCATCAGAGTTTCTACCAGATGGGCGTGAGTAAGAGACTTGACTCTAAAAGACCCTGATTTAGGTTACCTCTCAGCACCAATTCTGAGTGTTTTACCCCTGGGACTCATGCTTTATGTCCAGATCGTCCTGGACAACATTGAGGAGACCCAAGAGCCTTCAAACCGGTTCTTTTGGCACCAGAGGAAGATCCTGAGTCTCCAAAACATAGGCCATCTGAACTGGGGTTGTGGTTTGCTCCGGCATTCACAGCCATTGAGGAAAGAGGAAACTTGGTGAGGCTTCTCAGCTTCAAACTCCTTGGACCCAGGACTAACTGAGACTGTATATTTTCCTTCACCCCTCTGAAGTTTCCAGCTCATTGCTTTAAAGAAATAACTCTTTGTGATCAATAAAACTTATTTTGAGTTATTTACAGCGTTTTGGGTTTTTGAGAGTTCCAGTTTCCTAAAGGAGGGCAAGAAGCAATCCCTTGGGGGAAAGATGCCACGTCCATCCCTCCTTCATTAAGAATAATAGCCCCCAAGTGCGAGGCACATCCAACATCTCATATGCAGTTATTTTTTTCTAGTGCCAGCAAGAATTAGCATTCATAGAATCATAGAATCAAAGAGTTGGAAGAGACCTCATGGGCCATCCAGTCCAACCCCATTCTGTCAAGAAGAAGGGATATTGCATTCAAATCACCCCTGACAAATGGCCATCCAGCCTCTGCTTAAAAGCTTCCAAAGAAGGAGCCTCCACCACACTCTGGGGCAGAGAGTTCCACTGCTGAACGGCTCTCACAGTCAGGAAGTTCTTCCTAATGTTCAGATGGAATCTCCTCTCTTGTAGTTTGAAGCCATTGTTCCGCGTCCTAGTCTCCAAGGAAGCAGAAAGGAAGCTTGCTCCCTCCTCCCTGTGGCTTCCTCTCACATATTTATACATGGCCCTCATCATATCTCCTCTCAGCCTTCTCTTCTTCAGGCTAAACATGCCCAGTTCCCTAAGCCGCTCCTCATAGGGCTTGTTCTCCAGACCCTTGATCATTTTAGTCACCCTCTTTCTCTGGACACATTCCAGCTTGTCAATATCTCTCTTGAATTGTGGTGTCCAGAATTGGACACAGTATTCCAGATGTGGTCTAACCAAAGCAGAATAGAGCATGGGGAGCATGACTTCCCTAGATCTAGACACTAGGCTCCTATTGATGCAGGCCAAAATCCCATTGGTTTTTTTTGCCACCACATCACATTGTTGGCTCATGTTTAACTTGTTGTCCACGAGGACTCCAAGATCTTTTTCACACGTACTGCTCTCGAGCCAGGCGTCACCCATTCTGCCATTTACCCAAACAAAACAGATTTTAAAAACGAAATGCTTGTCTATAAAAAGAGTCAACAGAGGAAGAAGAGTTCTCCAGCTTGAGCAATAAGTCGTCCCTTAGCTGTTGTCTCTATACCTATGAACAGCGTAGTGTTAGCACTTCAAAACTTTGTGTGTTCCAAGCTGAACCTATATTTTCAGACCCAGTTGGAAGAGAAAGCTCTTTTCTTCCTCGAGGTGGAGAAAAAAGGTGGCCCCCAGCGAAAAAAGAACACAAGCTTTAGGAAGTTTAACACCATCTGCTCCTCATAGTGACCTTGCAGAGCGGAGGCCTGGCACGATTTAAACTTCTTTAAGTAAAGAGAAGCAGAGCTGACCTCACGGAGCCATGACATAATCGCAGGGTTTGTGGGGAGAAAGCCCTGGAGACGGGCGTCTCTGAGAACACTGTTTCCTTATGCCGTGGAACAAGAATGCCAGTCTTCTCAACCTCTCTCCTAAGGAGTTACAGTCTGTTACCAAGTCAGACTCCATGGCCCTGTTCCCTGAGCTGCAGACGAAGGGATGGAGGAGAGCGCTGGATTCGGGGAAGCCACGGCTTGGATCAGAAATGGAGCCGGAGGTTGTGTCCAGTCCATTCGCAGCTTGGGAGTGATCCTGGACTCATCGCTGAGCCTGGAACCCCAGGTCTCAGCGGTGGCCGGGAGAGCTTTCGCACAATTAAAACTTGTGCGCCAGCTGCGCCCGTACCTTGGGAAGTCTGATCTGGCCACGGTGGTCCACGCTCTTGTCACATCCCGGTTGGATTACTGCAACGCACTCTACGTGGGGTTGCCTTTGAAGACTGCTCGGAAACTTCAACTAGTCCAGCGAGAAGCAGCCAGATTGCTCACCGGAGCGGCGTACAGGGAGCATACCACCCCCCTGTTGCGTCAGCTCCACTGGCTGCCGATCCAATTCCGAGCACAATTCAAAGTGCTGGTTTTGACCTACAAAACCCTATACGGTTCCAGCCCAGTGTATCTGTCTGAATGGATATCCCTCTACGTCCCACCTCGGAGTTTAAGATCTTCTGGGGAGGCCCTGCTCTCGACCCCGCCACTCTCACAAGTGAGGTTGGCGGGGACGAGGAGCAGGGCCTTCTCGGTGGTGGCCCCTCACCTGTGGAACTCACTCCCCGGGGAGATTAGATCGGCATCCTCCCTCTTATCATTCAGGAAAAAACTGAAGACCTGGATGTGGGACCAAGCCTTCGGGCATTCTGGCAGCTAAAGGAAAAAACCCGACGATGAGCAGGAATTGATGAAACGGAATGGACACTCGGAACTCTAAACACTGAACATGAGATTGTTTATGTTCTGATATTGTATTGATGTTTTAACCTGTTAATTTGCTTAAATTGTTTTGTATGTTTTGTATAATGTGATATAGGCATCGAATTGTGCCTTCGCTTGTAAGCCGCCCTGAGTCCCCCCTCGGGGGTGAGAAGGGCGGGGTAGAAGTAATTGAAATAATTGGTGCTGAATGGGAATTTTCCTAAAAGATTCTTCTCCCATTGCCCTGACTTCAAATGAACAGTTTGTAGAGGCTGCCTATCAGTGCAGTCCATTTATTTGCTGTCTGCTTTCAAGTACTTCAGAGAGGACTTCTTTTAGGACAGTGGTTCTCAACCTGGGGGTCGGGACCCCTAGAGGGGTCGCGATAGGGTTTTAGAGGGGTCACCAAAGACCATCAGAAAACAGAACATTTTCTGTTGGTCATGGGGTTTCTGTATGGGAAGTTTCACCCAATTCTATCATTGGTGCGGTTCATAATTCTCTTGATTGTAGGTGAACTATAAATCCCAGCAACTACAACTCCCAAATGTCAAGGACTATTTTCACCAAACTCCACCAGTATTCATGCCAAGTTTGGTCCAGATCCATCAACTCCAAAACTCAAGGTCAGTGTCCACCAAACCCTTCCAGTATTTTCTGTTGGCCGTGGGAGTTCTGTGTGCCAAGTTTGCTTCAATTCCATTGTTGGTGGAGTAAAGCATGCTCTTTGATTGTATGTGAACTATAAATCCCAGCAACTACAACTCCTGAATGACAAAATTAATCCCCCAACCCCACCAGTATTCAAATTTGGTCCAGTGATGAAAATACATCCTGCATATCAGATATTTACATAATAACAGTAGCAAAGTTGCAGATATGAGGTAGCAATAATGATGATTTTTTGTTTGGGGGTCACCACAACATGAGGAACTGTATTAAGGGGTCGTGACATTAAGAAGGTTGAGAACCACTGTTTTGGGATGTTCTCTCATTACTTTAACACAGTGGTTCTCAACCTTCCTAATGCCGTGACCCCTTAATGCAGTTCCTCATGTGTTGGTGACCCCCAACCATCACATTATTTCCATTGGTACTTCATAACTGTAATTTTGCTCCTGTTATGAATTGCATTTTAAATATCTGATATGCATTCTCATTCACTGGACCAAATTTGACACAAATAGCCAATATGCCCAAATTTGAAAACTGGTGGGGTTGGGGAGGGGGGGGGATTCATTTTGTCATTTGGGAGTTGTAGTTGCTGGGATTTATAGTTAACCTATAATCAAAGAGCATTCTGGACTCCACCAACGAAAGAATCAAGCGAAATTTGGCACACAGAACTCCCAAGACCAAGAGAAAGGACTGGAAGGGTTTATTGGGTATTGACCTTGAGTTTGGGAGTTGTAGTTCACCTACATCCAGAGAGCACTGTGGACTCAAACAGTGATGGATCTGGACCAAACTTGGCATGAATGCTCAATATGCCCAAATGTGAACACTGGTGGAGTTTGGGGAAAATAGACCTTGACATTTGGGAGTTGTAATTGCTGGGATTTATAGTTAACCTATATCCAAATAGCACTCTCAACCCAGCCCAAAATGGATCTGCACCAAACTTCGCACACTACCGACATGGCCAACATTAACTACGGGTGGAGTTGGGCTGTTTTTTGAGTTCTGGGAGTTGTCATTCACCAACACCAACAAGGATGAGGACAGGCAGAGAGATCTTCAGCCTTCTCTGCCAAAAGGGTTCCTAAGACCATCAGAAATATGTGTTTTCTGATGGTCTTTGGCGACCCCTCTGAAACCCCCTCACGACCCCCCCAGGGGTCCCGACCCCCAGGTTGAGAAGCACTGCTTTAACACTTGTAAAACATTTGAAAAATGGAGTTAAACGAAGCCCATCACATGACACTGGGAAATCCGCCTTCCCTGTAACTGATAAGCTCCATTACTGAAGTGTTTTGAAAGTTGTCAAAAGTTTTCATGGCCTGAATCACTGGGTTGCTTTGTGTTTTTCAGGCTGTATGGCTATGTTCCAAAAGCATTCTCTCCTGATGTTTCATCCACATCTATGGCAGGCATCCTCAGAGGTGATGAGGTTGTTGTCGTACACCAGAGCAGGAACACCTCTGACCTTAAACAACACACCAGCTTCATTTAATCGGCAAGCAGTTTATTGAAGAATATATGTAGGCAAAGTAGTAAAATGAGCAAAAACAGTAAAGTTCCAAAACATTGAATAGTCCATAAGCTTCAAGAGAAAACAAGTTCCATAGGTACAAAATATCCATGGAACAAGGCACCAGAATCCATGAAACAAGGCAGCAGGAAAAATCCAATACACAAAACAGGAGCTTGGCAAAAACTTGATACATGAAACTAAGAGTACTTGAAAGCAAGACCATCATGACATTTCAACGGAGACCCAACTGTGGCAACTCTTTCCCATAGGTAAAAGTAAAGGCTTTCCCCTGACATTAAGCCCAGTCGTGTCCAACTCTGGGGATTGGTGCTCATCTCCATTTCTAAGCCGAAGAGCCGGTGTTGTCCGTAGACACCTCCAAGGTCATGTGACCAGCATGACTGCATGGAGCGCCGTTACCTTCCTGCCAGAGCGGAACCTATTGATCTACTCACATTTGCATGTTTTCGAACTGCTAGGTTGGCAAAAGCTGGGGCTGACAGTGGAAGCTCACGCCACTCCCCGAATTCTAACCTGTGACCTTTTGGTCAACAAGTTTAGCACCTCAGTGGTTTAACCCACTGCGCCACCGGGGGCTCCAATTTTCCCAGGAATCAATAGAAATGAATTGATATAAAGCTTTTCCAAATCCTCAAACTAAAAGAAAAGCATTTCTATTACCACCAGATAAAGGTTTTTAATTTCTCTTTTTTATAAATGTACTCATCGTCTTTGCCTCTGAACATGTTGTTTCTGTTCACAAAAGCCTTGGTTTCTATCTATACTCTCTTTATCTTGACTCTCATTAACTTCTGCACCTGACAAATCATCTTCAAACAGTTGCTCTGAGAAAGACTGTGTAGGGCCTCTCCCAGGAATGTGACCTTGGGAATCTTCCTGAGACAGCTTGGGCTCTCGTCTGAGCTTAACTCAGGCCCAGGCAAACCCTCATCTCCATTGCCAACAGACCCAGGCCCACCATCAGGAACATCATCCCCATTCCCATCATAAACATCAGACACAATCACAGGCTGACATACACCAGTTGTTCTCTGTTTTGAGTGCTAAGACAACAAAGTGATCAGGAAGGAAGTGTGTTTTGTATCAGTGACAGCAATGGTTCCCAACCTCTGGTCCTCCAGATATTTGGGATTTATTCTTCCAGGAGCTCAGACAGTTTAGCCAATTGTAAGGGAGTCTGGGAGATGAAGTCCAAAACACCTGAAGGACCAAAGGTTAATAACAATTCACTTCTTTCCTTACAGGAATTAAAAGATTAGCATTGTAGTTACTTTTCAGAACTGGACAAAGTAACTAGTAATATCTCATTGGCGGCAAAAAAAAAGCGCCAATGGGATTTTGGCCTGCATCAATAGGAGCAAAGTGTCTAGATCCAGGGAAGCCATGCTACCCTTCTATTCCGCCTTGGTTAGACCACACCTGGAATATTGTGTCCAATTCTGGGCACCACAATTCAAGAGAGTGGTTGACAAGCTGGAATGTGTCCAGAGGAGGGCGACTCAAAGGATCAAGGGTCTGGAGAACAAGCCCTATGAGGAGCGGCTTAAGGAGCTGGGCATGCTTAGCCTGAAGAAGAGAAGGCTGAGATGAGACATGATAGCCATGTATAAGTATGTGAGAGGAAGTCATATGGAGGAGGTAGCAAGCTTGTTTTCTGCTTCCTTGGAGACTAGGACGCAATGGAACAATGACTTCAAACTACAAGAAAGGAGATTCCATCTGAATATTAGGAAGAACTTCCTGACTGTGAGAGCCGTTCAGCAGTGGAACTCTCTGCCCTGGAGTGTGGTGGAGGCTCCTTCTTTGGAGGCTTTGAAACAGAGGCTGGATGGCCATCTGTCAGGAGTGATTTGAATGCAATATTCCTGCTTTTTGGCAGAATGGGGTTGGACTGGATGGCCCAGGAGGTCTCTTCCAACTCTATGATTCTATGACTCTATATAACTGACTGAAATGGCTGTAATTTCATGTGAAGGTCTACACTGCATAAGTTTATTCACACGTCACTATGTAACAGGCATTAGGGGTCCCAATTCACAACAGTGACTTTGCTGGCTGCCCTGTGTCAGTTCTTTGCTGAAAACCGATGGTGTGAAACTGCTCAGTTCTATTTCCCGCAGATGTAGGTTCACTTACTCAGACCAATGTCCAACACTGAATTCCAGCCAACATGTCTAAAAATACTTTCCCAAACTGTCAGGGTAGGACTTGGAGGTAAATGTCTGGAGCCTCACTCAATTAAGAAAAAAAAACCCCAGAAGGATCTTAAATAGATCAAAAGCGGCGTGCCACATTTAGAAGTAAATGTAATAATATATATTACTCCCTTGAGATAAAGGTATCCGTAAGACCGTTAAGTGTAGAGTACAAGTGAACTATTGGTCCCAGAAGTGCGATCTTTGTTGGTTTCTGGGTTGCTGTGAGTTTTCCGGGCTGTATGACCATGTTCCAGAAGCATTCTCTTCTGACGTTTTACCCATATCTATAGCAGGCATCCTCAGAGGTTGTGAGGACTGTTGGAAACTAGGCAAGTGAGGTTTACATACCTGTGGAATGATGTCCAGGGTGGGAGAAAAAACTCTTGTCTGCTTGAAGCAAGTGTGAATGTTGCAGTTGGCCACCTTGATTAGCATTAAATGGCCTTGCAGCATTAAAGCCTGTCTAGTTGCTGCCAGCAAAGGATCACCGCCTTGTCGGGGCGCTGGAGCTTGAGCACCTCAATGATGTCATGAGCGAAACCGTGAAGGGCCACCCAAGACGGGACGGTTGTGGCAGAGAGGTCAGACCAAGCGTGATCCCTGGGGAAGGCAATGGCAAACCACCCCAGTATCCTTGCCAAGAAAACTAAATGGACCAGTACAACCAGAGATATGTCGGTATGCCATTGGAAGATGGGACTCCCAGGTCGGAAGATGGCCAAAATGCTACTGGGGAGGAGCAGAGGATAAGTTCAACTAGCCCCAGATGTGATGACGCAGCTAGCTCAAAGCCGAAAGGAAGGCTAGCGGCCGACGGTACTGGAGGTGAACGACGAATCCGATGCTCTAAAGATCAACACACCATAGGAACCTGGAATGTAAGATCTATGAGCCAGGGCAAGTTGGATGTTGTTATTGGTGAGATGTCAAGACTAAAGATAGACATTCTGGGGGTCAGCGAACTGAAATGGACTGGAATGGGCCACTTCACATCAGATGACCACCAGATCTACTACTGCGGACAAGAGGAACATCGAAGAAATGGAGTAGCCTTCATAATTAATAAGAAATTCGCTAAAGCGGTGCTTGGATACAACCCAAAAAATGACAGAATGATCTCAATTCGAGTGCAAGGAAAGCCTTTCAACATTACAGTGATCCAAATATACGCCCCAACCACAGCTGCTGAAGAAGCAGAAGTAGATCAGTTCTATGAGGATCTGCAGGAACTACTGGATAATACACCAAAAAGAGACATTATTTTCATTACAGGAGACTGGAATGCCAAGGTGGGAAGTCAAATGACAACTGGGATCACAGGCAAGCATGGTCTGGGAGAACAAAATGAAGCGGGACGCAGGCTGATAGAATTTTGCCAGGAAAACTCGCTGTGTATAACAAACACTCTCTTCCAACAACCTAAAAGACGGCTTTATACATGGACCTCACCAGATGGTCAACACCGAAATCAGATTGACTACATCCTTTGCAGCCAAAGGTGGCGGACATCCATCCAGTCGGTGAAAACAAGACCTGGGGCTGACTGTAGCTCAGATCACGAACTTCTTATTGCCCAATTTAGAATAAAACTAAAGAGATCAGGGAAAATACACAGACCAGTTAGATATGATCTCACTAACATTCCTAGCGAATATACAGTGGAAGTGAAGAACAGATTTGAAGGACTAGATTTAGTAAACAGAGTCCCAGAAGAACTATGGACAGAAGTCCGAGACATTGTTCAGGAGACGGCAACAAAGTACGTCCCAAAGAAAAAGAAAAGCAAGAAGGCAAAATGGTTGTCTGCTGAGACACTGGAAGTAGCCCAAGAAAGGAGGAAAGCAAAAGGAAACAGGGATAAGGGGAGATATGCCCAGTTAAATGCGCAATTCCAGAGGTTAGCCAGAAGAGATAAGGAACTATTTTTAAATAAGCAATGCATGGAAGTGGAAGAAGACAACAGAATAGGAAGAACACGAGACCTCTTCCAGAAAATTAGGAACATTGGAGGTAAATTTCAGGCAAAATTGGTATGATAAGAAACAAAGATGGCAGGGACCTAACAGAAGCTGAAGAGATCAAGAGAAGGTGGCGAGACTATACAGAAGATCTGTATAGAAAGGATAATAATATTGAGGATAGTTTTAACGGTGTGGTGAATGAATTAGAACCAGACATCCTGAGGAGTGAGGTTGAATGGGCCTTAAGAAGCATTGCTAACAACAAGGCAGCAGGAGACGACGGGATCCCAGCTGAACTGTTTAAAATCTTAAAAGATGATGCTGTCAAGGTGATGCATGCCATATGCCAGCAAATATGGAAAACACAAGAATGGCCATCAGACTGGAAAAAATCAACTTATATCCCCATACCAAAAAAGGGAAATGCGAAAGACTGCTCAAACTTCCGTACAGTGGCCCTTATTTCTCATGCCAGTAAGGTAATGCTCAAGATCCTGCAAGGAAGACTCCAGCAATACATGGAGCGAGAGTTGCCAGATGTTCAAGCTGGGTTTAGAAAAGGTAGAGGAACGAGAGACCAGATTGCCAATATCCGCTGGATAATGGAGAAAGGCAGGGAGTTTCAGAAAAACATCTACTTCTGCTTCATTGACTATTCTAAAGCCTTTGACTGTGTGGATCATAATAAATTGTGGCAAGTTCTTGGTGGGATGGGCATCCCAAGCCACCTTGTCTCTCTCCTGAGGAATCTGTACAAGGACCAAGTAGCAACAGTCAGAACTGACCACGGAACAACAGACTGGTTCAAGATTGGGAAAGGCGTACGGCAAGGCTGCATCCTCTCACCCAACCTTTTTAACGTGTATGCAGAACACATCATGCGATGTGCGGGGCTGGATGAATGCAAAGCTGGGGTGAAAATTGCTGGAAGAAACATTAACAACCTCAGATATGCAGATGACACCACTCTGATGGCTGAAAGCGAGGAGGAGCTGAGGAGCCTTCTAATCAAGGTGAAAGAAGAAAGCGCAAAAGCCGGGTTGCAGCTAAATGTCAAAAAAACCAAGATTATGGCAACAAGAATGATTGACAACTGGGAAATAGAGGGAGAAACCGTGGAGGCCGTGACAGACTTTGTATTTCTAGGTGCAAAGATTACTGCAGATGCAGACTGTGGCCAGGAAATCAGAAGACGCTTCCTTCTTGGGAGGAGAGCAATGTCCAGTCTCGATAAAATAGTAAAGAGTAGAAACATCAGACTGGCAACAAAGATCCGCCTAGTCAAAGCCATGGTATTCCCTGTAGGAACCTACGGATGTGAGAGCTGGACCTTAGGGAAGGCTGAGCGAAGGAAGAGAGATGCTTTTGAGCTGTGGTGTTGGAGGAAAGTGCTGAGAGTGCCTTGGACTGCGAGAAGATCCAACCAGTCCATCCTCCAGGAAATAAAGCCCGGCTGCTCACTGGAGGGAAAGATACTAGAGACAAAGTTGAAGTACTTTGGCCACATCATGAGGAGACAGGAAAGCCTAGAGAAGACATTTATGCTGGGGAAAGTGGAAGGCAAAAGGAAGAGGGGCCGACCAAGGGCAAGATGGATGGATGGCATCCTTGAAGTGACTGGACTGACCTTGAGGGAGCTGAGGGTGGTAACGGCTGACAGGGAGCTCTGGCGTGGGCTGGTCCATGAGGTCACGAAGAGTCGGAGACGACTGAACGAATGAACAACAAGTTGCTGCCTGGGGGAGTCCTTTGTTGGGAGGTGTTAGTTGGCCCTGATTGTTTCCTGTTGGGAATTCCCCTGTTTTCAGAGTTTTGTTCTTTCTCCCACCCTGGGCATTACACAGATATATAAACCTCACTTGCCTAGTTTCCAACAGACCTCACAGCCTTTGTGGATGCCTGCCTAGATGTGGGCAAAACGTCAGCAGAGAATGCTTCTGGAAGATGGCCATACAGACCGGAAAACTCACAGCAACCCAATGATTCTGGCCATGAAAGCCTTCGTCAACACTTTGTTGGTTTCCTTCTTTTGTCAGTTTGAACAATACATGTAGGTCTAAAATATTTATATATTCATATAAATCTTACCCAAACACTATTTTTGTTGTAATGCATTTTAGAAAGAAATTTTTTGTTGTATATGCATTTTAGGCAGAAAATAAGACAGTACATTATCTTCTGAGATGTGCAACTTAGGAGCGGCAGGCCACTTTATCTAGAAGTATTTGTTTACAGTAGAGTTTCAAAGCATTTGTTACAATTTGGTTCATCATATCCAACTTTTTAAAAATTAGCAATGGTTAGACAAACACTGCCATTGACCATTGGTAGTTGAATCATGATTAATGTTTCACATTATTTAATGTTTAAACATTTTTGGAGAAATGAAGCAGTGACGTGTTAACTCTTGTGCTCATTTTTAGTAGAGATGCAGTATAGATCAGGCATGGGCAAACTTCGACCCTCCAAGTGTTTTGGGCTTCAACTCCCATAATTCCTAATGGTAGGCTGTTAGGAATTGTGGGAGTTGAAGTCCAAAACACCTGGAGGGCTGAAGCTTGCCCATGCCTGGTATAGATGAATGTAGTAGCGATGCAAAGGAAGGAACCTTAGTATTTCTGCATCCAAAGTAGGTGCTCCCATATTAATCCATGACCATCCATCCCGAAACAATGCATTATTTGATTTGATTTTGCAAAGCATGCTGTTGGCTGAGTATAGCCCTGCCTATAAAGGGTTGTTCTGCATAAACAAATAGTTTTGTGTTTTTTTTTTGGTATGTTAAGATGGCATTAACCACAATCTGTGGCTTTCGGATGATTAAAGCCTTACATTTTGATGGTTTATGATGTCAGCCATGGTGCCGAGATGGAATTCCTTGGAAGCCACAGCCTGCCTATCCATCGCCTGTGTTGTGATTTAAAATAATAATTGCACCATTGATTTTTTAAAAAACCAGGGCTCGGAATCAGCCCTTTCTTTCTCCCGACCATTCTCTCTCTTTTCAGGAGGACATCTTGTCATGTCCCATGAAGACCCTCATTGTTTACCTCTAGTTAGGCCCTTTTTAGTTAGATAGATTAATATTTTATGCACAATTTCCAGGGAGTCTGCCTTGACTAGGCATGGGCAAACTTTGTCCCTCCAAGTATTTTAGACTTCAACTCTCACAATTCCTATTTTTGTGGGAATTGTGGGAGTTGAAGTCCAAAATATCTGGAGGGCAAAAGTTTGCCCATACCTCATCTAGACAACATCTTTGCATTTGAAGCCTCTGTCGGCCTGCCCCTTTAAAAATCCCCTCAGGGGCATAGCCTCAGATGAGGCACTTCTGGTTCTTGGAAGAGTTAGTTTTTTAGTAACTGGAATGTGGAGAGAGAGGAAGGCAGAAAAACCTACAAAATAGCATGTCCAGTTGGAGTGTTAGAAACAAATGCAGTCATCGCTAATAGTCAACATGGATTTATCAAAAACAAGTCATGCCAGACTAATCTGATCTCTTTCTTCGATAGAGCGACAAGCTGGGTAGATGCGGGGAATGCCGTGGATGTAGCGTACCTGGATTTCAGTAAGGCCTTCTTCGACAAGGTCCCCCATGATCTTCTGGCAAGGAAACTAGTCCAATGTGGGCTAGGCAAAACTACGGTGAGGTGGATCTGTCATTGGTTAAATGGACGAACCCAGAGAGTGCTCACCAATGCTTCCTCTTCATCCTGGAAAGAAGTGACAAGTGGAGTGCCGCAGGGTTCCGTCCTGGGCCTGGTCCTGTTCAACATCTTTATTAATGACTTAGATGAAGGGCTAGAAGGCAGGATCATCAAGTTTGCAGACAACAACAAATTGGGAGGGAGAGCCAAGACTCCAGAGGACAGGAGCAGGATTCAAAGGGATCTTGACAGATTAGAGAGATGGGCCAAAACTAACAAAATGAAGTTCAACAAATGCAAGATACTCCACTTTGGCAGAAAAAATGAAATGCAAAGATACAGAATGGGTGACGCCTGGCTCGAGAGCAGTACGTGTGAAAAAGATCTTGGAGTCCTCGTGGACAACAAGTTAAACATGAGCCAACAATGTGATGTGGCAGCAAAAAAAGCCAATGGGATTTTGGCCTGCATCAATAGGAGCATAGTGTCTAGATCTAAGGAAGTAATGCTACCCCTCTATTCTGCTTTGGTTAGACCACATCTGGAATATTGTGTCCAATTCTGGGCACCACAATTCAAGAGAGATATTGACAAGCTGGAATGTGTCCAGAGGAGGGAGACTAAAATGATCAAGGGTCTGGAGAACAAGCCCTATGAGGAGCGGCTTAGGGAACTGGGCATGTTTAGCCTGAAGAAGAGAAGGCTGAGAGGAGACATGATAGCCATGTATAAATATGTGAGAGGAAGCCACAGGGAGGAGGAGGGAGCAAGCTTGTTTTCTGCTTCCTTGGAGACTAGGACGCGGAGCAATGGCTTCAAACTACAAGAGAGGAGATTCCATCTGAACATTAGGAAGAACTTCCTGACTGTGAGAGCCGTTCAGCAGTGGAACTCTCTGCCCCGGAGTGTGGTGGAGGCTCCTTCTTTGGAAGCTTTTAAGCGGAGGCTGGATGGCCATCTGTCAGGGGTGATTTGAATGCAATATTCCTGCTTCTTGGCAGAATGGGGTTGGACTGGATGGCCCATGAGGTCTCTTCCAACTCTTTGATTCTATGATTCTATGATTCTATGTTAGAGACTGGGAATTTAGGGTGACAGGCCCAGAGGGCAGGGAGGAGATGAGATTCCGATGAGGTTTTTCAACAAGGCTTTATTTCAAGTTGATCAACACTGAGATGAACAGCCTTTGACCATCCCGGTCAAAGAACAAAGAACTGTCCATCATTTGTGGCGCACTTAACAAGTTTTTATATTAAACTGGTAAAAACAACACGTAAGCAACTTTTGATTGGTTCTTCTGTTTCTAATGTCAAAGCCTATTTAATGATCCTGTTGAATGTCTGACCCTAAGCTGTGGCTTATCTATCTGCAAGTTTGCTTATCCATGGCTGAAAGAATTTTAGGGAGTGTGGGAGTGCATCCGCTGTGTCTGACTGAACAAGGAACACAGAGAATAATTATTCTTTCTCTATGCAGCAGCAGTCCTTGGCAAGCAAGGTTTTCTTTATAGACAGGGATTCTGGGACTTGTAATAATTGGAAATTTATTTTTCTTAATCATGTTTCTCTCAGGAGCTGTATTTAAGTCCAGTCGGAGTAAATTTTGGAACCATCTTAGAGACAGGTGAACACCATACAAGAAAGAGACAATAAGAAGAAATATTTATTTATTTATTTATTTATTTACCACACTTTTATCCCACCCTTTTCAGCCCAAAAGTGGCATAGGGCGGCATACACTCTGGCAACAATTAGATGCCAAACACACATAAATACATCATTTAAAACAGGTTAAATCACATAATAAAATTTATATAAAAACAATTTAAAACTATAAAAATCAATGACTTCCAGTTTTAAATCCATGTCCATTTGCATCATTAAGCCGTTTTGTATTCGTTCACATTTATCTGATTACAATGAGGTTCCAAAAGTTTGCTCAAAGAGCCAGGCTTTTACTCTTTTCCTAAAGGTCAGGAGGGAGGGGGCAATCTAATATCCCCAGGAAGGGAGTTCCACAGCTGAGGGGCCACCACTGAGAAGGCCCTGTCCCTCGTCCCCACCAAGCGTGCCTGTGAGGCAGGCGGGATCGAGAGCAGGCCCTCCCCAGATGCTCTTAAATTCCTGGAAGGTTTGGTTAGGGTTCGGGTTCAAATTCCTGGAATTCCTGAGCCTCAGGAAAGGTATTTCTGGTTCTTGAATCTTTATTCAAGAGCCTCAGTTCAGCCAGAACTGTGTCTTTCTCTCAAAGATTTTGCCTCTCCTCATAAAGACTTTGTAGTGAGACTCAGGAGGAGAGAAAATGTAGAATTCGTGCCAGTTAATAAATTCTTGTTTGGTTCAACTGTATAGTCTCCAATCTGTTCCCTGCACAGCCAGTTCACCTTCCAAGTAGTAAAGATAACATGGGGGCCGAACATATCTCTACTAAAAGGAGGAGGACGAGGAGGAGGAAGGGCAGTAGCAGCTTCGCGAAGGTCCTTCCAAGCTTGAAGTAGGGCAGGTTTTTCTTTTAAATTAAATTCCAGGCAAGCTAAACATGTCATAAAAGGAAAAAGTTCAGATTTTCCAAAGACGCAGCTGCCGTTTCATGAGCCACTCCGCATGGATTGTCTCCATGTGCTACATTTCCGTGGGCAGACAGACTGGAAACGTATCAGCAGCTGACAGACAGGAAGTTAGAGCCCATAAAGGCACATGAGGCCAAGCTTTAAAAATAACTTTTTTACAGTCTAGTAATCTGGGAAAGTGTATGTTAGTGGAGCAGTCGGTGGGTGAATGCATATGAGCCATCTCTAGCAGTTGGAGTGGTTTCACTCTTGGTGACAGTTGGAAAAAGAGGTGTGAACAGAAATCCCAGTCCGTGTTCTTCATCTCTTTGGTGATGCATGCATCCTTCCTATAGATCTGAGCAAAGGGAATTTAGCCAAAGTCCCGTGGTACAGAAACACATACAAAAAGTGCTAAGTGATTTCAGCTCCACTAAAACATGGGTTCGAAAACTCAACTACTTCCAGAAAGCCAAATCAGGACAAAGGCGGGCAGAAGGCAAGAGCAGAGGACTTTAATTCTCAGTGACCAAAGATGATATCAGCAGAACTAGCGCTCAAATGTCAGGCATACCCCAACTGTGAAAAAAGAAAATCCAACAAATGCTACGCTCAGCAAAGGACAAGAGGGATCCTCTCGCTTCTGCAGGAGTCTACCGTGTTCCATGCAGCTGTGGATAAGAAGTCTACATAAGGACCACCAAATGCAGCAGCAGCATTGCCCGGGCATGAATCCAGGAACATGAAAGGCACCGCAGACTACTCCAACCAGAGAAGTCAGCCATAGCAGAGCACCTGATGAACCAACCTGGACACAGCATATTATCTGAGAACACAGAAATGCTGGACCACTCTCACAACCACCAGGTCAGACTACACAGAGAAGCCATTGAAATCCACAAGAAGCATGTGGACAATTTCAACAGAAAGGAGGAAACCATGAAAATGAACAAAATCTGGCTACTAGTATTAAAAAAAACCTCTAAAATTAGAACAGCACAACAACAGAGAGGAAACAAACAAGGGCATCTAAGCACCTCTCAACAAAAGATTGCCCCAGGCACTGCCAGGCCATCAAATGCTAATCAAGGTGGTCAGTTGAAACATTCACACCTAGCTCCAGCAGACAAGAGTACTTTGTCCCACCCTGGTCATTCCACAAATATATCAACCCTTTTTCCTAGTTCCAACAGACCTCACTACCTCTGAGGATGCGTGCCATAGATGCAGGCGAAACGTCAGGAGAGAATGCCTCAAGACCATGGCCATATAGCCCCAAAAAACCTACAACAACCCAGGGATTCCGGCCAAGAAAGCCTTCGATGATGCATGCATCCTTCCTATAGATCTGAGCAAAGGCAATTTAGCCAAGGTCCCGTGGTACAGAAACACATACACAAAGTGTTAAGTGATTTCAGCTCCACTAAAACATGGGTTTGAAAACTCAACTACTTCCAGAAAGCCAAATCAGGACAAAGGCGGGCAGAAGGCAAGAGCAGAGGACTTTCATTCTCAGTGACCAAAGATGATATCAGCAGAACTAGTGCTCAAATGTCAGGCATACCCCAACTGTGAACACATGGGTTATTTATAGTACACAACAATCGAAAAGTGCTGTGCTGGCATCCCATTGGTCTTGGAGGAGGCTGGCTAGGATTCGCAGCTTCATTGAAGAAAGTATGAGTCTGCTTCTGGGCCAACCAGAGGTTTGGAGGAAAATATAATAAATTGTCATTGCTCAGTTTGAAGTTTTGTGTTTGCTGGATGCGTCTGGCTGGAATACAGTTTGATTACTGATCGATGGGTCTTGATGGTCCAGTGCCAGCTAGACATAAGAGGTGCTGGCTGATGGACAAAAGGCACAGTTACATACAATGGAGGATTTTCAGAGAGGGTCCGAATAGAAACATAGAATCATAGATAAAATCATATAAACATAGAGCTGGAACCATCCAATCCAACTCCCTGCCAAGAAGCAGGAAAATCACATTTTGCTCATTGTGGTGTCAAAGTGGCGCATACAAAAAGGACTCTCTACCACACTCTGAGGCAGAGAGTTCCACTGCTAAACAGTGGTTGTTAAGGTTGTTAAGATCATCTGGAGGGGTCCTACTCTCGGTCCCACCGGCCTCACAAGCGTGTCTGGTGGGGACGAGGGACAGGGCCTTCTCGGTGGTGGCCCCTCGACTCTGGAACTCTCTCCCACTGGAGATCAGAACTGCCCCCTCCATTCTGTCGTTCAGAAAACGGGTGAAAACCTGGCTATGGGGCTTGGCTTTCGATGAGTGAATCAATATTTCTGTGATCGGATGGATGACGACGAATGACGAACAACGAATTCACTATGACGACTGACCATTGTTATTATGTGATTGCATTTTGCTGTTTTAACGTTTTAATTGAATATGTTATATGATGTTTTTAATGATTGTTTTGTGATATTATTGTTGGAAACCGGCCCGAGTCCCCCGATAGAGGGGAGAAGACCGGGATACAAAATTACTAAATAAATAAATAAATAAACAGCGCTCTCTCATTGCAGCTTGGGAGTGATCCTGGACTCATCGCTGAGCGTGGAACCCCAGGTCTCGGCGGTGGTCAGGGGAGCTTTTGCACAATTAAAACTTGTGCGCCAGCTGCGCCCGTACCTTGGAAAGTCTGACTTGCCCACGGTGGTCCACGCTCTGGTTACATCCCGTCTAGACTACTGCAACGCTCTCTACGTGGGGTTGCCTCTGAAGACTGCCTGGAAGCTACAACTAGTACAACGAGCGGCAGCCAGATTACTAACGGGAGCAGGTACAGAGAGCATACTACTCCTCTGTTGCACCAGCTCCACTGGCTGCCAATCAGCTTCCGAGCACAATTCAAAGTGCTGGTGTTGACCTATAAATCCCTAAATGATTCCGGCCCAGTTTACCTGTCCAAACGGATTCTCCCCTATGAACCATCAAGGTTGTTAAGATCTTCTGGAGGGGCCCTGCTCTCGGTTCCACCGCCTTCGCAATTGCGTTTGGTGGGGACGAGGGACAGGGCCTTCTCGGTGGTGGCCCCTCAGCTTTGGAACTCCCTCCCGATGGAGATTAGATCTGCCTCTTCCCTCCTGATGTTTAGAAAGCAGGTAAAAACATGGCTTTGGGATACTGCATTCACAGAACGATGACTGAGTCAATAACTGCTGACCTTTCTGGTGGATGGCGATGGATTTGTGATTCTTTTGGACGAAAAACTGATTTTTGCTGTAACTTGTATGAATTGTATGAAGTGCATTTTAATGTATTTTATATTGATGACTTATAATGTTTTTCTTATTGTATTGAATTTTATGTTGTTAGCCGGCCTGAGTCCCTCCCCAGAGGTGAGAAGACCGGGGTATAAAAACGCTAAATAAATAACAAATAAATAAATATAGTCAGGAAGTTCTTCCTAATGTTCAGGTGGAATCTCCTTTCCTGTATTTCGAAGACATTGTTCCGCATCCAAGTCTCCAGGGCAGCAGAAAACAAGCTTCCTCCCTATAGTATTTCCCTTCATACATGGCCATCATGTCTCCTCTCAACCTTCTCTTCTTCAATCTATGCATGCCCAGCTCTTTAAGCCACTCCTCATAGGGCTTGTTCTCCAGTTTGAACATCCAGAAATCCCAGCCAGCTTACTAGCTGTTAGGACTTGTGGGAGCCGAAGTCCAAAACACCCACAGGACCAAAGGTTGAGAACCCCTGCGATAAGGGATCAGTCTCTCCAAACCTATGTTAAGCTCTTGGGAGCCCCTCCAAATTAAATGGTCTAGTGGGGAACTTAGAATCATAGAATCATAGAATCAAAGAGTTGGAAGAGACTTCCTGGGCCATCCAGTCCAACCCCATTCTGCCAAGAAACAGGAATATTGCATTCAAATCACCCCTGACAAATGGCCATCCAGCCTCTGCTTAAAAGCTTCCAAAGAAGGAGCCTCCACCACACTCCGGGGCAGAGAGTTCCACTGCTGAACGGCTCTCACAGTCAGGAAGTCCTTCCTCGTGTTCAGATGGAATCTCCTTTCTTGTAGTTTGAAGCCATTCCTCCATTGTGTCCTAGTCTCCAAGGAAGCAGCAAACAAGCTTGCTCCCTCCTCCTCCCTGTGGCTTCCTCTCACATATTTATACATGGCTATCATGTCTCCTCTCAGCCTTCTCTTCTTCAGGCTAAACATGCCCAGCTCCTTAAGCCGCTTCTCATAGAGCTTGTTCTCCAGACCCTTTATCATTTTAGTCGCCCTCCTCTGGACACATTCCAGCTTGTCAATATTTTTCTTGAATTGTGGTGCCCAGAATTGGACACAATATTTCAGATGTGGTCTAATCAAGGCAGAATAGAGCATGGGGAGCAGGACTTCCCTAGATCTAGACACTAGGCTCCTCTTGATGCAGGCCAAAATCCCATTGGTTTTTTTTTTTGCCACCACATCACATTGTTGGCTCATGTTTAACTTGTTGTCCACGAGGACTCCAAGATCTTTTTCACACGTACTGCTCTCAAGCCAGGCATTGTCCCCCATTCTGTATCTTTGCATTTGCATTCATGACGAAATAGACAGCCTATTCCCATTCTAGAAGCACACTGCAAAGAGAAGAAGCAAGGCCCAACAGTGCCAAGGCTATGCATTAATGACAGGGCAGGATTCCAGATATGGTTTGCTTGGACATACTGCCCAGCCACGTGTGCCACTTTGACACCACAATGAGCAAAAGATAGATTATGTCCATGCCACTGGCACCTGAAACGAGAGATCCCATGTGATTGTCCCCAAAAGGATAGGTTCGTTCTTCGTGTGTGCTTGCTTGCTGGTGAAACACCCCTTAGCGAGTTTACGTCTGTTACGCCTTGCCTTTCCAGAGCCCCAAAGACACCAATTCATGAATAGGTTTGCTACCTGATACTCTGCTTACCTCCTGCTTCCACTTCCTGCTGCTCTAAAAGGCCCAAACAGAACCTTGCTGAATGACCACGCAGTGGCTTCCTACAAAGCACCTATTCACCATTTTAAAAAATGCCTTACACAAACTAGGCAACACGGCAGTAAAACAGCTCTTTGTATATCAATCTGGGTTTAAAAGGTCAATATAATTAAGCCCACTGCCCCCCTATGCTCCCCAGACTCTGAATCTGGGGTGCCCACAGTAGCAAGGAAACACATACCGCTGATGCACGGAAATGAGAAGGAGAGGAAGAAGCTGTTGGGTTTGTTATACGGAGTAGTATGGAGCAACAGCTCAAAATGTTTAGACTGCCTGTTAGTGATTGGAGGTGTTGTTAAGCGGTAACTATTTGCTATATTAGAGCCTGGTAGTTAGAAATTGGTTGCTGGGCTGTATGAGTTTTCTGGGCTGTATGGCCATGTTCCGGAAGCATTCTCTCCTAACATTTCCCCCACATCTATGGCAGGCATCCTCAGAGGTTGTGAGGGGAAGTCATAGGGATGATGGAGCACACTTGTTTTCTGCTGCCCTGGAGACTAAGACATGGAACAATGGCTTCAAACTAATAATAAATAATAATAAATAATAAACTCTATTTATACCTCGTCACCATCACCCCAAGAGACAATTAGCGATTGTGGGAACCCTTATCTCAGAACATTTCTTGCATGGAAAAATAACAAAGGAATATTTACTTGACTTTGGAGGTTGTCCATCAATTATTTATTTAAGACATTTATATGCCGCCCTTCTCACCCCGAAGGGGACTCAGAGCGGCTTACAAGGTGTATATATACATACAATATATATATTATTAACATAGTACAATATCATTCGGCCTGCAAGAACAGGAGAGGGTCGGCGTCCTGGCTGCCTCGCCTCCACGCTGGTGAGATAAGCAAGCCAGGAAAGGAGGCTTTAAAACCTCTGCCTCCCAGCTGCACCTTACTATCATCCTGCCTGCTTCTTGAGAACTTGAGAACTCAGTGCTTGGAGCTACTCCTGCGAAGTTGCTCCATCGATATCTATTGGTGTAGCTGCTTCTGGAGAACTCAGTGCTTGGAGCTACTCCTACGAAGTTGCTCCTTTGACATCTATTTGTGTAGCTACTTCTTGAGAACTCAGTGCTGGAGCTACTCCTTTAGCTACTCCTTTTGACTTCCGGTATGATGGCGGCGAGGTAACAGCAGCGATCCTTCGCTCCGGTAGGGTGAGAGATTATAATCTGACCTAATCCTACCAAAACCTTAATCGGTATGATGGCGGCGCGGTAACAGCAACTCTCTCCACCGGTAAGAAAGAGAGAACTATAATCCGAGCCAAATCAGTGCTTATCCACCCCATCCTGATCTCCCCACAACTCCCCCTTTACCGGTTTCATCCCAGGGTCACGAAGGTGGCCTTTGGGGACTGACTGGAGGGAACATCATTGGAAAAGGGGCAGAAGAAGGTTGGGAGAGGAAGAAGGTAGAGCGGAGGGCTGCCGCCATCAGCGGCCTTGAGTACGCTCCCTTCCCAGCTGGTTCCATCGCCTACTCGGGACTTCCAAACTGCTGTTACCGCTATTGGCGAGGAGACAAGGGCTGCCTGCTTCTCGGGAGCTCTCGGGAGCTTTTTACTTGCCTCCTTCTCGGCGCCTGCTTTGATCTGGGGCTGCCGGAACTCGGAGTACGAGACTCTGCTCCTTTGTGCTCCTCCGCTTCCACTCTCCTGGGGGAGCGCGGCCTGGCACCGCGCTGCTGCGGTTTGAATCGCCGCCTAGCTGGAGGCCTAGAGCGCGGCCTGACATCACGCCGCTTGCGTCGTCGCCTTGCTGCTTGCTGCTTGGGACCCGTGACGGCTTGGATTCCTGCCTAGCTGTGGGGACCAGTATCCGGCTCTTGTGGCGTTGGCTGGTCCTGGCTCTGGCGCTTGGCGAGGCCTCTTCATCTGGGCCTCGGCGTTCGGCGTTGGAGTGGGCCCCTCCATCGGGGGGCCGGCGTTGCCCCCGGCTACTGAACAACTCTGGCGTGGACGCCGAGCCGGGACGCCGCCGCTTCGGCTCGCTTCGGCTGGATCGCCGTGGGGCGGCGCCGCGTCGCCATCTTGGGTCCACCTCGCCGGCCTCAGCACGCTGCCGCCATCTTGAGGGCCAGTCTGCTTCATCGAAGCCTTAGCCGACCTTTCCAACGCTCAGGCCCTTGAAGAAATTCCATCTCTGACGGGCAACAGATAATGGAGCCAGCTTTTAATTTTAACAGCTACCTGGCCATTATCCTTCGCTGTCTGCCCGGTATCCACCATCTCCCGGAAGACTGAGTCGGCCACCTGTGACCAAATTACTGCCACCTTTTTGCATCTCGCTGGTCCAATTCTGGATAAATTGTGTTGATCGTTGTTAATCTGTCTGTGCTGACCCCTTTGACTTTGCAGTCCATTTTTCGATTGTGTTGACCATCTTCGATTGTATTGACCATTGTCTTAAACTGTGCTGATCATCCAAATTGTGCTGATCTTCTCTGATTGTGCTAACTATCTCTGATTGTGTGACCACCATCTCAATTGTGCTGACCAACTTCAGTGTTGGTCATTATCTGCGTGATCTTAGCACTTTACTTTATTAGCACTTTAGATTACTACTTCTGTGGCACTTTAACTAACTCTAGCACTTTAACTGATTCGATACATCTAGCGTTGAATTAAGCCTCCATGATGCATTTCATTAAGCACTTTAGAGCTAACTGTCAGGCCATTGCACTTTAATTATTATTCCATCGTGTATGTTGACATAATTTTCCATCTGCACTCTAAGAGCCTCAACAAACCCCCTGATTGTGTTTAACAGCTGTCACTCATGTCACTATCCACTCCCTGGCATTTATCAATCTTGCTGTTTATTGCTTATGTGGGACAGAGGGAATGGAGTAGCTCAGGGGGACCCGAGTATAATATAATAGGAACGGGAAATGATTGGAAGGCAAAGCCATGGCAAATTGAAGCTGTAAGATATCAAACATGATCTATGGGTTGTTATCATGGCTGTTGAATGCGTCATGGAGGAGGGAGAGGCTTCCGTTAACCGAGGAGCCCCCATAGAAGTCGTGGTGGGGAAGGGGAGATACAGGAAAGGGAGACCTTTAATTCGGCCTAGGGAACGTGGAACAACATTAGTAATCCCAAATCGGTCTCCTGATACGGTAAGTTGGCGTAACCAGGATGGCGGTCCCTCTGGATTGAAAGTGGTGCTGTTGAACGCCAGATCTGTCAATGGTAAAACAACTTTCATCCAGGATTTAATCCTGGATGAACGGGCAGATCTGGCGTGCATCACAGAGACCTGGCTGGACGAAGCGGGAGGTGTAAATTTGACCCAGCTTTGTCCACCTGGGTTCTCTGTGCAGCACCAACCGAGATCCGGAGGGCGGGGAGGCGGGGTTGCAGTAGTCTATAGAGATTCTATTCCTCTGACCAGGGCCCCCATCCCGCAGTCAACAAATTTTGAATGCGTCCACCTGAGGGTGGGTGACCGGGACAGATTAGGGATTCTGTTAGTGTACCGCCCACCTCGCTGCACTACAGTCTCCCTACCTGAGCTAGCGGGGGTGGTCTCGGACCTGGCATTGGAGTCCCAACGGCTGCTTGTGCTGGGGGACTTCAATGTCCATGCCGAGGCTGCCCTAATGGGAGCGGCTCAGGACTTCATGTCTACCATGGCGACCATGGGGCTGTCCCAACAAGTATCTGGCCCCACCCACAGTGCTGGACATACATTGGACTTGGTTTTCTGTCAGGGATGGGAGGAAGGTGGCGGTGTTGAGGAGTTATCCATCTCTCCGTTGCCATGGACCGACCACCACCTGGTCAGTTTTAGACTTACTGCACCCCCTAACCTCCGCAGAGGTGGAGGACCTATTAAATTGGTCCGCCCCAGGAGGCTTATGGATCCGGAGGGATTCCTGACGGCTCTTGGGGAATTCCCCGCCACCTCGGTTGGTGATCCTGTTGATGCCCTGGTCGCTCTCTGGAATGGGGAGATGACTAGGGCAATAGACACGATCGCTCCAGAACGTCCCCTCTCAAGTAGCCGAGCTAAACCAGCCCCTTGGTTCACTGAGGAGCTGGCAGCGTTGAAGCGAAAGAAGAGGGAACTAGAGGGCGTGTGGCGTTCGGATCCGAGCGAGCCAAATCGAACACGGTTTGTGTCCTTTTTAAGGTCATATGCCGCGGCAATAAGAGCCGCAAAGAAAACTTTCTTTGCGGCCACTATTGCGTCTGCAAAGAACCGTCCGGCTGAACTGTTCCGAGTTGTCAGAGGCCTGTTAAAACCCACCATTCAGGATGGGTGCCCTGATGACTCGGCAGCTCGCTGCGAAGCCTTTGCTCAGTTCTTTGCAGACAAAGTCGCTTTGATCCGCTCTGGACTGGACACCATATTAACGGCAGTCTCTGAGGATGTAACACGAGCATCTGCTTGTCCAATTTTGATGGATTCATTTCAATTGGTTCAAACTGAGGATGTGGACAAGGTGCTTGGAGGAATGAGAGCTACCACATGCATCCTAGACCCCTGCCCATCCTGGCTTCTAAAGGAGGCCAGAGGGGGATTGGCCGAGTGGGTTAAGGTGGTGGTTAATGCCTCCCTTCGGGAGGGCAAAATTCCAGCCAGCTTAAAGCAAGCTGTGATAAAACCGCTGTTGAAGAAACCATCACTGGACCCCACTCAATTCGTCAACTATCGGCCTGTTTCCAATCTCCCCTTTTTGGGCAAAGTCATGGAACGTGTGGTGGCCTCACAACTCCAGGCATTCTTGGTAGACACGGATTATCTGGATCCGGCTCAGTCTGGCTTTAGGCCGGGGCATGGTACCGAGACAGCCTTGGTCGCCTTAGTGGATGATCTCCGTCGGGAGCTCGACAGGGGGAGTGTGTCCCTGTTGGTGCTGCTCGACCTCTCAGCGGCCTTCGATACCGTCGACCACAGTATCCTTCTGGGACGCCTCGCGGGGATGGGTCTCGGAGGTACTGCTTTGCAGTGGCTCCGGTCATTCCTCGAGGGTCGGTCTCAGAAGGTGTTACTGGGGGACTCCTGTTCTACCCCACAACCTTTGTCTTGTGGGGTCCCTCAGGGTTCAATACTGTCTCCCATGTTGTTTAACATCTACATGAAGCCGCTGGGCGAGATCATCCGGAGTTTCGGAGTGCGATGTCATCTGTACGCAGATGATGTCCAACTCTGTCACTCCTTCCCACCTGCTACTAAGGAGGCTGTCGAGGTCCTGAACCGGTGCTTGGCCGCTGTGACGGTCTGGATGGGGGCAAACAAATTGAAATTGAATCCAGACAAGACAGAGGTACTCCTGGTCAGTCGCAGGGCCGAACAGGGTATAGGGTTACAGCTGTGTTAGACGGGGTCACACTCCCCCTGAAGACGCAGGTTCGCAGTTTGGGTGTGACCCTGGACTCATCGCTGAGCCTGGACCCCCAGGTTTCGGCGGTGACCAGGGGAGCATTCGCACAGTTAAGACTCGTGCGCCAACTGCGACCGTACCTTGGGAAGTCTGACTTGGCCACGGTAGTCCACGCTCTGGTTACATCCCGCCTTGACTACTGCAACGCTCTCTACGTGGGGTTGCCTTTGAAGACGGCTCGGAAGCTCCAACTAGTCCAACGGGCGGCAGCCATGGTATTAACAGGAGCAGGGCGCAGGGAGCATACAACTCCCCTGCTGTACCAGCTCCACTGGCTGCCGATTAGCTACCGGGCCCAATTCAAAGTGCTGGCATTGGCCTTTAAAGCCCTTAACGGTTCTGGCCCAACATATCTATCCGAACGTATCTCGGCCTATCAGCCCACCAGGACCCTAAGATCTTCGGGAGAGGCCCTACTCTCTATCCCACCTGCTTCACAGGTGCGGCTGGCGGGAACGAGAGACAGGGCCTTTTCTGTGGTGGCCCCGCGGCTTTGGAATGCCCTCCCTATAGAGATAAGATCAGCCTCCTCGCTGATGGTATTTCGAAAAAAACTGAAAACATGGATGTTTGAACAAGCATTCGGCTAATCCGGTGCGATGAAGTTCATGATCAAGGACTGGCAATCACAGACAACGAAATTGGATTATGATTTTAATTAAGAGATGCTTTGGTCTGTATTGGTGGCCCAATACTGTGTATTGTATATGTACTTGTGTTTTATATTTTTAATCTGAATATTGTTGTTTTTAAATGTTGTAAACCGCAATGAGTCGCCGATTTAGGCTGAGATATTAGCGGTATACAAGTGTACTAATAAATAAATAAATAAATAAATACAATATCAGTTTTAAATATTGCTATATTGCACTATATCAATTATACTGTAATATTATTAGTAATATAAATATATCAATGTTGCAACCCAGATCAGGAAACGAGACCATAATATTAAATCCACCACACTTGACTGTGGGGAAAAAACAATCCTTTTTTATTGATGAAAAATGGTTACAAAATAGAGGAAAATGCAAAGTCAAAAAGCCACAGTAAAACTCAGCAGTCAGGAATATCTCTGAACTAGATCAAAATTCCAAAAGCAACACTATAAAAACCTGGAACCTGTTAGCATCTCACTAACCGTACTTGGAAACTAGAAGCCTCTGGGAATGCCGGCCATGGGAAACGGGAACTCTGCCAAGGTAATGCCTCAGTCTAATCGATGCTTGATCTAACGAGACAGCCCGGGGGGAGACACTTAAAACTAAAGAAAGTGTTTCGGGACACGCCTCCAGGCTTGGAAGCCTCCTTTTCCTTTAATCTACTTGACCTTCGCAGACTCTGTGATTCACTCCTGTTTTTCTAAATCTGTACTCTTCTATCCTCATTTAAAAAAGGCAGGTGTTAGCTCCTCTAGAGAGTTATCACCGCTTGATTCTGAAACATTCTCATCAGGATGTGTAGTTTCACTTTCCCAGCCACTGCTCTCAGAATCAACAGTTTCCAAACCATCAGGGAAAAATACATGTTCAGTAGCCTGTTCAGTTGCATCAGGAAATACAATCAAAGAATCAGGTTCAGGTTCACACGGAGGTTTTGGGTCAGGCTCACACGGAGGCTGAACCCCAACAATCAAGAAAATAATCACTTGGCAGACTTTTTAATCACATTACAATGGGAGGTAAAATGACCTTCGGAAAGTCTTCTTCCTCCCAATCTTTCAAGCCTTTCCATTAAAGACATTAACCCAAGATCTCCCCTATTGTGCCCCTGCCTGATCGCAAGAGGAAAACCTAGATTAAGTCTTATCTCAGATCAATCATGACACAATAGATTGGCTTTTCTTGAAGGTCGGTTCGGACTCGTTAGGCCCCCTGGACATTCCCTGTGACTCCATAATCCATTCAAGAATGCATTGTATTCCCTTGTCCCACCTTCCTCCCTTCTGACTTGTCGACGTGCCAAGGTGGCAGAAGCCCTGTGATTGGCCCAGGTGCTTGAGGGGCAGACAAGCCTCCTCCCAGCTGTTGTGGCGCCAGCCAATCACCTTCAAGCCAGGTGGGGGGGCAGGGGGGGGAGAAATTCAAACCACACACTCTGTTTTTTCTATAAAAATGGCATTTATTTGTGTACATGTATACTTAGCTTGGCGAATGATTGCCACTTTGCATCCTTTTCAGCTGAATCACTAATAAATCATCTCGGTAGCACTTTCTTCAACTTTGGTGAGATTCTTTTTGGGAACTTAGGGAAAATAAATTGCTTGAAATTAGGCTTCTCTTTGCTCACCAACATAGCAATCCCTCTTTGGTGGGGCCGCAGGGTCTCTCCTCCTGGGGTAGACCCTTCTAAAGTTCCTATCACCTTCAAATTAATCTAATGCAAGTAAGGAAGAAGAAGGGCCATGTCTTGTTCAAGCACATCTTTGCAATCCTAGGAGCTGTCGTTTAGTTTTCCGTGCCATATAGTTCAGGTGTTTCGCCAGTCTACAATTCCCAGGATTTCACAGCATTGAGCCATGGAGCGAAAGTGTTGTCAATTTGCATTATTTCTACTGTCTGGATGCACCGCTGCTCACTTTGCAGTATATCTTAAGAAAGGAGTGGGAGGAGGGAGAAAGGCAGCCATCAATATATGTAACACAAGGAGAGGTTCCAGCTCAAAAGAGGCTCACAATTTCAGTCTCAATTTGTAATAATATAAAAAAACCATCCTTCTAGAGTTTCCAGGAGTCGCAGTGCAGACAAATGGCCGGGATTGTAATGTCAGCTTGCAATCTAAATCCTTCACCCTTTCTGCAATTTGTCCTCATCATTGTGCCTTACAGAATTAATAAGAATATTGCCAATCATTCATAATATAGCCCTTGAACTCAATCAGGAGAGATAGAGGACTTTGTTCCCAAAGGTTGCAATTCTGTTCTCAAATTATTCTCCCTGAATTTACTCTTTTAAAAAAAATAACTCTCCCCATTTGCAGCAATTGAAAGAAAAATGATTCGAGCCCTTCCATTAAATCTGAGAATTCCTTCAACTGGACGAAATTGGTCTTTTCCGAAGATATTAATCCCATTAGTGCCATTGTTTAATTCTACTCCTTTTCAAGGGATCCAAATACCTTAGTGGATGGAATTTTTATTCTAAAATTAGCTGCAGTTTCTAAACCGTTACCATATAAAATAAGGCTGAATACCTGGATGGATGAGAAGATGATGTTCAAATCTGGAAAAAGTTTCTCTTTTGTCTAGAACTCACCTGCCGTTCTGTGTGTTTTCCGAACCTCGGGCAGCCTTGCCTAGTGCCATGCTTTATTTTGATTCTTTGTGTTTTCTCTCCATTGATTACACTGTTCAACGGAGAAAAAGTTGCGGGCCTGAAAATAGTTGTTCTTTTATGATTTTGGGGTGCTGAAAACGAAAGACCCTTATTTCGTTTTTGACCCTTCCATCTTCGTCTTTTGCCTTGTATGACTCTCCCCTATTCAAATTTTATTTGTTTATTTATTTATTTTGTTATCGTATATACCATCTGTTTTGCTCTTCTCATAATCCTCCAAACATGACCAATCTGTTTGTTTCACTGGTCTTCCAGAGCTGTTCCTCAGGAGGAATGTCAGTTTGTCCATATCCCTTATGTCTGATAACACTGTTCAACGGAGAAAAAGTTGCGGGCCTGAAAATAGTTGTTCTTTTATGATTTTGGAGTGCTGAAAACGAAAATGACATTTAAAAATGTATATTGGCTCTAGTTTTTATGATATAAGCAATCACGTGATCACGTATGGTTGAAAAGATGCATGTTGTGACTTACACTATGGAAGATTCTAGAATATTCTAGAAAGTTTGATGACGCAGTATTAGTGCCGTGTGCAAAAGCCAGAAAGCTCTATATAAGGCCAGACTTTTGAATTGTGAGGGTCAGTCAGTTGAAGACGGAGACAGTCTCGTTAAACATCGTTTGACATTGTTCTTTTGACTGTAGTGATGCCTCCTCGCACGTGTGTAAATAAAGCATGATGGAAAAAAGAGATCAAGGCCAATGGACTCCGTCAATGCTGTCAGACTCCTGCTGGAGCATTGGAAGAGGGAATCCTCTCCTTGAACACAAAAGAAAAGTCAAGAGAAGCAAACAGGATAGAAACTAAAGTCACGATTAAAGCGACATTTCAACTTTCAGACTTTTCAACTGCATTCGGCCTACTAATAGAGTTTCTTGCTGCACAAACATAAACAATAGACTAATTAAATAAATATTTCTCATGTATAAACTATTGGCAATACAATTTGACTAACATTTAGTAAATATTCACGGTTTATATACATGCAGTAAGGTTAGGCGCATTATCATGATATTAACGAATTACCTATTGTGGAAAAAATTGAAATAGCTGTTGCATAAAAACCAGAGCCAATTAACACATTTAATTATTATATTTGAATTCAGCATGTTAAATTTATTAAGAAACGGCACATTTCGTTTCCGTAACTGGGGAAAACTGAAAATTTGTAGAACAGTGTTATCAACTGTGCATATTGGTCTTTTGTATATATTATTTATTTATTTATAGCCTTTCTTCCCCCTCTCTTCTCAACCCCTGGAAGGGGGGGGGGGACTCAGAGCGGCTAACAAAAGGCAACAATTCGATGCCACAATCAATAACACAGTATAAAACCATAAATACATACAGAACTAAAACAATAGCAATTAATTAACCAAATTATCATAACAGTCATTAAAACAGTCATTAAAACAATATGTAGTCCACAAGCCCACTGATAGAACAATAAAACCGTATCCTCATACATATCGTCTTGCCAGTCTATTTCCAGTCAAAGTGCTGCTTTATGTTTATTGTCCAAAAGCCTGGTCCCAAAACCAAGATTTTAATTTCTTCCTGAACGCCAAGAGGGATGGAGTCGATTGTATTTCATTTGGAAGCGAATTCCACGGGCAGGGGCTACAGCCGAGAAGGCCCTGTCTCTCGTCCCCGCCAGCCGTGTTTGCGATGTTGGTGGTTGTGAGAGCAGGGCCTCCCCGGATGATCTTAAGTTACGAGGTGGGACGTAGAGGCAGATGTGTTTGGACAAGTAAGCTGGGCCAGAACCGTATAGAGCTTTATAGGTCAAAACCAGCACTTTGAATTGAGCTTGGAAGTGGACTGGCAGCCAGTGGAACAATATAGTTCTTATTGTTTTTGTAAATTAGCCTCCCATATTATGTGCTTGCAGAACTTCCATAATTAATAATACTAATAATAATAATAATACTAATAATAATAATAATAGAAAAGTCGATGACAGGTCCCAAATGTAGACTCTGCAGGGAAGCATATGAAACAATAAATCATATTCTCAGCTGCTGCAAGAAGATCACGCAAAGAGACTATAAGCAGAGGCATAACACCATTGCTCAGATGATTCATTGAAACTTGTGCCACAAATACCATCTGCCTGCGACAACTAACTAGTGGGATCACAAGCCAGAAAAAGTTACACAAAATGAACGTGTCAAACTACTCTAGGACTTCCGAATTCAGACAGTTTTGCAGCACAATACTCCTGACCCCACAATCGTGTTGAAAGAAGAAGAAGAATGGATCGTCGATGTTGCAATCCCAGGCGTCAGCAGGATTGAAGAGAAAGAACTGGAAAAGCTGACATGATATGAGGATTTACAGATCGAACTGCAAAGAGTCTGGCACAAACCAGTAAAGGTGGTCCCAGTGGTGATCAGCACACTGGGTGCAGTGCCTAAAGACCTTGGCCTGCACTTAAACACAATTGGCACTGACAAAATTACCATCTGCTAGCTGCAAAAGGCCATCTTGCTCAGATCTGCACGCATTATTCGCCGATACATCACACAGTCCTAGACAAGTGTCGGACGTGTGATCCAGTTCAACAGCCAGCAGAGTGTCTGATGTGGACTCATCTTGTTGTGTTTCAAATAATAATAATAATAATAATAATAATAATAATAATAATAAATCCAGTTAGCAACCTGGCTGCCGACCTTTACACCAGTTGTAGTTTCTGGGCCATCTTCAAAGGCAGCCCCACATAGAGTGCACTGTAGTATTCCAACTTGGATGTAACTAAAGCGTGGACCACTGTGGCCAAATCAGTCCTTTCAAAGTACAGTCACAGCAGGCATGCAAAGACCAATAAGGACCCAAAGTGTGCCTCCAAAGTGTATTTAAGACCGTGAACCTGAAGGCAGAGGGCTGTCCAATTAATTGTTGTAAACCATTTATGTAAAGTGCAATGCACACTGGTGTCTTTATCTAACTATCTTTCTGGTCTTGATGTTTGACTTATCTACTGATCCTATCTATCCAAATTAGGCCTGGGTAACAACAGAAAAATTTGTTTCTAAAATTGATTCGTTTTTTGGGGTTTTTTGCGTTTCGATATTTAAAAGAATTCCGAAATTTTTCTTTTAAAAAGTTCGATATTTACGAAATTTCGTAAATGTTAAAAAAAATACAAAACATTAACGAAACAAATACGAAACAATAACGAATCGATTTGTTAATGGCGGATGCGACCGCGAAATACGCTAAAAAACCTCCAAATGGGACAGGGGGAACTTCTGAAGCTTCCCTCTCCCTCTGTTGTTGACTGTTGGTGTGATATTATAATTTTTTTTCACTAATTAAACAAAAAACAACTATAAAACTTGCCCCAGACATGCGGAAATAATAACAAAAAGACCTCAAACCAATAACGAAACGAATACATAACGAATCCGAAGCATTTACGAGACGAATTTAAAAATTCGTTTCATTTTTAAGTTGCTCCAGAATGGTTCGTTATCGCTTCGTTATAAAAAAACGAATTTATAACAAATTACGAATTAACGAAACGAAACCGCCCAGCCCTAATCCAAATCTTGCATGTTGCAAAATACTGGGGGGCACCCCCCATGGCAGGAGTGGTTCAACCAGTGAAATCCTCAAGTGTAATCTTTGGGTCCCCTAAACCCACTGGTTTTTAGGAACCATTTTTGGTCCCCCACTAAAGTCTAAAGTGCCGATAAAGACAGCATTTTTCTTGCCCTGACCCTGTAGGACATCTGCAAAAGCTTTTCGGAACATCAAAACAAGAGGGGGAAATAGCCTCAAATCAGCCAAAATCACACCTGGAAGGAGGATCGTGTCACTTTGACTACAATGAAATTTGTTGGTGAGGTCCACCAGACAGGTCTTAGTAATAGTTCCTAATCCATTCTAGTCTGTTTAGATCACATATTATCCACATTGACTGGCAGTCACTCACAAGGGATTAAAAGAAGGAGATAGTTCCGCTACCTGAAAATGTCAAGAACTAATGCTTCTGCAAGGAAAGTGTGACTTCTACCACTAACCAACAATCTCCACAAAGGAAGAGAGTGGGACGTACTGGACATCAGACTCCTCTGTTCCTAGAAACTGACTTATCTTCCGCCCTTACTTAAGAGACAAGGTGCCACATCCTCACGGCAGCTTCTAAATGCTCTTTGAAGATAGTTATAGTTTAAAGGTCACATAAAAATACACAGTTTGTGGATTTGATTAATATGGTTTCATATTTGTCCTGAGCTCCTAAACGCAGCGGGTGTGGAGGGTTGATTTGCCAGATTCCCTAAAGACTGCTCATGAAGTGTTACAAACCTTGTCCAACTGGATGTGCCATTATAGGGATATCAATTTGACAGGTCAAATCCTGTAACAAAACTCTGCTCTGTTCCAGGATCATTGTATACCTAAATATGTCCGTAACGTCTCCAATGGCACTGAAAGAACTCTCCAGCTGTCTGATTTGGCAGAGAAACTCCTGGGTTGTTGTAGGTTTTTCGGGCTATATGGCCATGTTCTAGAAGCATTCTCTACTGACGTTTCTACTGCATCTATAGCAGGCATCCTCAGAGGTTGTGAGGGCACTTGTGAGAAACTGCAAGACGCTTCTGGTGTGAGAGAATTGGCCATCTGCAAGGACATTGCCCAGGGGACACCCAGATGTTTTGATGTTTTGAGATCCTTCTCTCATGTCGCCGCATGGGGAGCTGTAGCTGACAAAGGGAGCTCATCCATGCTTTCCCCAGATTCAAACCTCCGACCTGTCAATCTTCAGTCCTGCCAGCACAAGGGTTTAACCCAGGGGTCCTTAAACCTTTTAAACAGACGGCCAGGTCACAGTCCCTCAAACTGTTGAAGGGCCAGATTATAATTTGGAAAAAAAACATGAATGAATCCCTATGCACACTAAACATATCCTATTTGTAGTGCAAAAAACACTTAAAAACAATACAATAATTAAAATGAAGAATAATTTCAACAAATATAAACTTATTAGTATTTCAATGTTTTGTCGAAGGCTTTCATGGCCAGAATCACTGGGTTGTTGTAGGTTTTTTCGGGCTGTATGTCCATGTTCTGGAGGCATTCTCTCCTGACGTTTTGCCTGCATCTATGGCAAGCATCCTCAGAGGGAGTGAGGTCTGTTGGAAGTAGGAAAAAGGGGTTTATATCTGTGGAATGACCAGGCTGGGACAAAGGACTCTTGTCTGCTGGAGCTAGGTATTTATTAGTATTTCAATGGGAAGTGTGGGCCTGCTTTTGGCTGATGAAATAGGATTGTTGTTTTTGTTGTGTGCTTTCAAGTAGTTTCAGACTTAGGTTGACCCTGAGTGAGGGCCAGGTAAATGACCTTGGAGGGCTGCATCCGGTCCCCGGGCCTTAGTTTGAGGACCCCTGGTTTAACCCATTGCACCTCCTTTTCTATGAGGTGCAATCCATGCTGCGCCAGAAGCCCATCTTCCTGAAAAAGCAAACCATGGTCCAGGAAGCCAAATTGTTCTTCAGTGAATGCAAATTGATTTCAGAAATCAACAGTAGTTTGCACTGAACTAATTCCAAAGGGGGATAGGACAAGACAGGACAGAAACTTGACCTTCTCAGGCAAAAGCAAACTGCGGCAGCCTCTCCCAACTTGCACGTTCTCCCTCAATAACCTTTTGCCATCTTGACCACACTCTGGTGTTGCTGGGAAATTTTGGATGAATTACTGAATTGTGTTGTTGTAGGTTTTTCGGCTTATATGGCCATGTTCTAGAAGCATTCTCTCCTGACGTTTCGCCTGCATCTATGGCAAGCGTCCTCAGAGGTTGTGAGGTCTGAGGATGCTTGCGACACATGCAGGCGAAACTTCAGGAGAGAATGCTTCAAACGTCTTAAACAGAGGGCCAGGTCACAGTCCCTCAAACTGTTGGAGGGCCAGATTATAATTTGGAAGAAAAAAAAACATGAACGAATTCCTATGCACACTGCACATATCTTATTGGTAGTGCAAAAACCACTTTAAAACAATACAATTATGGAAATGATGAACAATTTTAACACATATATACTTAATAGTATTTCAATGGGAAGTGTGGGCCTCCTTTTGGCTGATGAGATAGGTTTGTTGTTGTTGTTGTTATTGTGTGCTTTCAAGTCGTTTCAGACTTAGGTTGACCCTAAGCGAGGACTGGGGTAAATGACCTTGGAGGGCGACATCTGGCCCCTGGGCCTTAGTTTGAGGACCCCTGATCTAGAACATGGTCATATAGCCCGAAAAACCTACAACAGTCCAGTGATTCCTGCCATGAAAGCCTTCGGCAATACATTAATTACTGAATTGTCAGGACTAACAATGGTTGCAGAACAAAGAGACACAAAGAAAGGGCAATTAAAATGATCAAGGGTCTGGAGAACAAGCCCTATGAGGAGCGGCTTAAGGAGCTGGGCATGTGTAGCCTGAAGAAGAGAAGGCTGAGAGGAGACACGATAGCCATGTATAAATATGTGAGAGGAAGCCACAGGGAGGAGGAGGGAGCAAGCTTGTTTTCTGCTTCCTTGGAGACTAGGACGCAAGGGAACAATGGCTTCAAACTACAAGAGAGGAGATTCCATCTGAACATGAGGAAGAACTTCCTGACTGTGAGAGCCGTTCAGCAGTGGAACTCTCTGCCCCGGAGGGAGTGTGGTGGAGGCTCCTTCTTTGGAAGCTTTTAAACAGAGGCTGGATGGCCATCTGTCAGGCTTGAAGGGCTTCACTACCCCCCCCCCCCCCCCCCGAATTTCTCATGATGGTCCGTGAGTAGGCCTTACTGGTACATTATTTAAACTGTTATGTTTACACCCGGAGTGTGGTGGAGGCTCCTTCTTTGGAGGCTTTGAAACAGAGGCTGGATGGCCATCTGTCAGGGGTGATTTGAATGCAATATTCCTGCTTCTTGGCAGAATGGGGTTGGACTGGATGATGGCCCATGAGGTCTCTTCCAACTCTTTGATTCTATGATTCTATGATTCTAAGGCCTAGATCAGTTCTTGGTCCATCAATTTTGTCAAGCTGTCCGTGAACAAGAGTGGTTGGGGGGTTGATGAATGCGGAGACAAGACGGATGGAGAGACAGCCTTCTTCTTGGATGTGGAAATGTTCACAGGTGACATTTCCATATTTGATGAAGTGCAAGTCTTGGCAGACTTCGCTTTGTCTCTCAGGGTAACACAGAGCCAGATTGTCTGGAATGGAAAACGGTAGCCAAAATGTATTGTGCAGTTTCTGTGTCTTACTTCTAGAAAGCCTCTGCTAGAAAACTCCTGATCTGACTCAGCATTGAGAAGTGGGATAATGTGACTCTTTCCAAAAGTGCAAACTATGGCAAATTTAGGTTCTTGTGGGTTTTTTCGGGCAATAGAGCCATGTTCTAGAGGCATTTCTCCTGACGTTTCGCCTGCATCTAGAACATGGCTCTATAGCCCGAAAAAACCCACAAGAACCTAGTGATTCCAGCCATGAAAGCCTTCGACAATACATATGGCAAATTTGCTTATAAGGACCTGTCTACATGGGCCAAATGAGGTGGAGTCAGCATGAACTGACTTTATGGAATGCACAAAGCCAATTTATTTATTTATTGTATTTTATTAATCAATTCTATATACTGCCACTCCCCAAAGGCTTGGAGCGGTTTACAATATGCATGTATATTACAATATGCAATATACAATACGCCATGTATAAATATGTGAGAGGAAGCCACAGGGAGGAGGGAGCAAGCTTCCTTTCTGCTTCCTTGGAGACTAGGACGCGGAACAATGGCTTCAAGCTACAAGAGAGGAGATTCCATCTGAACATGAGGAAGAACTTCCTGACTGTGAGAGCCGTTCATCAGTGGAACTCTCTGCCCTGGAGTGTGGTGGAGGCTCTTTCTTTGGAAGCTTTTAAGCAGTGGCTGGATGGCCATCTGTCAGGGGTGATTTGAATGCAATATTCCTGCTTCTTGGCAAAATGGGGTTGGACTGGATGGCCCATGAGGTCTCTTCCAACTCTTTGATTCTATGATTCTGTGATTCTATATGCAGTACATTACATTTAAAATCAAAGAAAAATTTCAATCAGCAAGATTCAAATGCCAGCCTAAATAAATAAGTTTTACAAGCTCTATGAAAAGATAGTAAGTCTCGGAGAGCTTGTGTTTCCGCTGGGAAAGGCATTCCACAGGTAAGGAGCCACCACCATGAATGCTCTACGCCTAGTAGACATCAGGTGAAAGGTCCTAAAATTGGGAACTTCAAGGAGATTCTGATCCTCTGAATGGAGTGATCTCGGGGGTTGGTAGGGGGTGCTCTGTCCCATGTTACTCAAAGTCAGGGGATGCCCAAAAGCTTCCTTCGTGGAGCTCACCTGAACTTTGGGCATGTGTCAACAGTTGGGCTGGTTCTAATTTGGAACCATTCCCATTTTTTACATGGCTATCCCATTTTCCCTGGGTTCAGACAACCTGGGGACAGGAGATAGCACTTATTGATGCTACCTCTAATGATGCTGACTGGAGAGCCAAAACCATTGGAGAAGAGAGAAGGGGAAAGGTGATCCTTCCTTTTTTCTTCCCCTTTCCCACCCATATCAGTCTGGATAGGCATTGACTATATTGTCTGGGAAAATCGAGTAGTTGTAATCCAGAACTGAGTTGTCCAAACTCTGGAATTTTAAAGCGTTTGTGGTGGCGCAGTGGGTTAAACCACTGAGCTGCTGAACTTGCTGATCGAAAGATCACAGGTTTGAATCCGGGGAGCGGGGTGAGCTCCCACTGTTAGCCCCAGCTCCTCCCAACCTAGCAGTTCGAAAACATGCAAATGTGAGTAGAACAATAGGTACCACTCTGGTGGGAAGGTAATGGCACTCCATACAGTCATGCTGGTCATGTGACCTTGGAGGTGTCTATGGACAACAACGGCTCATTGGCTTAGAAATGGAGATGAGCACCAACCCCCAGAGTCGGACACGACTGGACTTAATGTCAGGGGAAAACAAAACCTTGTGGTTCATAGAGTTAGCAGCCCTGCTTGGGCCACTGGATCCCAACACATCCCAAGGATATCATCTAATGGTTTTATGCTGAGCTAGTACTCAAAGAACTTGGATTATTCATGGGTTATCATAGGACTTCTCCTGACCACCTTCAACTGGAAAGAGAGAATCTTGGGAAGATATAAGTAGCCTTTATGTTTGATCTGACCAGGCCTTTGTGAGTCAGACTGGGCTTATGGAAACCGAGTCTAGCTGATAACTGCCAGTTTTCCTCTCTCTCATTGAGCTCCAAGTATTATTAGTCATATAATAGCTACCGTTACTATATGATTCAGCACTGGCTCAATGGGTGGCCTGAGAGATTTGGCTGCCTCCTACCTTTCCATGTACAGAACTGCCTATAAATGTCTGACATGGTAGTTGTTCGAGTGGTCCAGCATGTCTGTGTTCTCACATAATCTACTTTGTCCAGGTTTGTTCATCAGGTGCTCTGCTATGGCTGACTTCTCTGGTTGAATTAGTCTATAGTGCCTTTCATGTTCCTTGATTCGTGTTCGAGCAATGGTGCATTTGGTGGTCCCTATGCGGACTACACAGAAAAGCCATTGAAATCCACAAGGATGTGGACAATTTCAACAGAAAGGAGGAAACCGTCAAAATGAACAAAATCTGGCTAACAGTATTTTTAAAAACTCTAGTAAATAAAGAATAACACTTAAAAATAGGGGAAATCCAGACAAGAAACAATCAGGGCGAGCTAATCACCTCCCAACAAAAGATTCCCCCAGGCAGGAAGCAGCCAAGACTTGAAGCTGCAAGTCTATTCAATGCTAATCAAGGTGACCAATTGCAGCATTCACACTTGCCTCCAACAGACAAGAGTTCTTTCCCCTACCCTGGACATTCCACAGATATACAAACCTCACTTGCCTAGTTTCCAACAAACCTGTGAAGATGTATTGTCGAAGGCTTTCATGGCTGGAATCACTAGGTTCTTGTGGGTTTTTTCGGGCTATAGAGCCATGTTCTAGAGACATTTCTCCTGACGTTTCGCCTGCATCTATGGCAAGAATCCTCAGAGGTAGTGAGGTCAAACCTGTGAAGATTTTTTTTTTGTCGTGTCAGGAGTAACTTGAGAAACTGCAAGTCGCTCCTGGTGTGAGAGAATTGGCCGTCTGCAAGGATGTTGCCCAAGGGATGCCTGGATGATTTGATATTTTTATCATCCTTGTGGGAGGCTTCTCTCATGTCTCCACATGAGGAGCTGTGAAGATGCGTGCCATAGATGTGGGTGAAACATCAGGAAAGAATGCTTCTGGAACATGGCCATACAGCCCGGAAAACTCACAGCAACCCAGTGATTCCAGCCATGAAAGCCTTCTACGATACTAAAGATAACCATCAGCAAGGACCAATCACAGTTGCACAGAGCTTATATCATTCAGAGAGGAAATAGACAGTCAGACAGATAGACAAAGACTGGAATAGGGAGCAATGTTTTCAGATTGTGGGAAAATAAATTCCACTTAAACATTAGGATGATCTTCCTGATGATACGAGCTGCTTGGCAATGGAATATGTTCCCTTGGATCAGTGGTTCTCAACCTGTGGGTCCCCAGATGTTTTGGCCTTCAACTCCCAGAAATCCTAACATCTGGTAAACTGGCTGAGATTTCTGGGAGTTGTAGGCCAAAACATCTGGGGACCCACAGGTTGAGAAGCAATGCCTTGGATCATAATAAAGATTTTAAAGTAGAGGCTGGATGACCATCTGTTAGGAATGGATTGGGTGTTCTCTAATGCTTCCTCTTCATCTTGGAAAGAAGTGACGAGCGGAGTGCCGCAGGGTTCCGTCCTGGGCCCGGTCCTGTTCAACATCTTTATTAATGACTTAGATGAAGGGCTAGAAGGCAGGATCATCAAGTTTGCAGACGGGACCAAATTGGGAGGGAGAGCCAAGACTCCAGAGGACAGGAGCAGGATTCAAAACGATCTTGACAGATTAGAGAGATGAAGGGCCAGAACTAACAAAATGAAGTTCAACAGTGACAAATGCAAGAGACTCCACTTTGGCAGAAAAAATGAAATGCAAAGATACAGAATGGGGGACGATGCCTGGCTCGAGAGCAGTACGTGTGAAAAAGATCTTGGAGTCCTCGTGGACAACAATTTAAACATGAGCCAACAATGTGATGTGGCGGCAAAAAAAGCCAATGGGATTTTGGCCTGCATCAAGAGGAGCATAGTTTCTAGATCTAAGGAAGTAATGCTACCCCTCTATTCTGCTTTGGTTAGACCACATCTGGAATATTGTGTCCAATTCTGGGCACCACAATTTAAGAGAGATATTGACAAGCTGGAATGTGTCCAGAGGAGGGCGACTAAAATGATCAAGGGTCGGGAGAACAAGCCCTATGAGGAGAGGCTTAGGGAACTGGGCATGTTTAGCCTGAAGAAGAGAAGGCTGAGAGGAGATATGATAGCCATGTATAAATATGTGAGAGGAAGCCACAGGGAGGAGGAGGGAGCAAGCTTGTTTTCTGCTTCCTTGGAGACTAGGACGCAATGGAACAATGGCTTCAAACTACAAGAGAGGAGATTCCATCTGAACATGAGGAAGAACTTCCTGGCTGTGAGAGCCGTTCAGCAGTGGAACTCTCTGCCCCGGAGTGTGGTGGAGGCTCCTTCTTTGAAAGCTTTTAAGCAGAGGCTGGATGGCCATCTGTCAGGGGTGCTTTGAATGCAATATTCCTGCTTCTTGGCAGAATGGGGTTGGACTGGATGATGGCCCATGAGGTCTCTTCCAACTCTTTGATTCTATGATTCTATGATTCTTTCATGGCAGAATGGCGTTGGACTGGATGGCCATTGAGGTTTCTCCCAACACTATGATGAGGAGAAAAATCAAATAATCTTAAAATGGAACAAATTCATTAGTTTTTTTTCCACCAACTTTTTGTAATCTTTTACAGTGGAATAACATCAAGTTGATCTTTTAGGCTGTTAAAAGAAATGCGATCGCTATAATTGGCACACAGAATTGTTTGCTCTTGTTGATATGATTTTATTTCCCTGCCAATGTAAATCCTCTAAAACTTTCTTTGTTTCGCCTTCTGCTTTACCATATGTTCCGGGGAAAGAAAGCATGAGCACTACCTTCCCGGAAAGCATTGATGCTTTCCCCACTTGTACTGTTAGAACAGCCCTGGCCCTGGCCCTTGGCCCTCTTGACTGAGCAGCCTACACTGTTTACATATATTTATAGCTTGCCTTGCCTTGCCTGTTTTGTCTCTGTATTGATCAGATAATAGTGTTGTGGCTTATTCAACAAATGTCCTTGTCTAGCCAGCTCACATCTTCTTTCTGAACAAAAATCTTCAGTAGTTTTCAGTATGTCTTTTAAGTAAAGTTTTAAACCTTAGTGCTTTATTGCAAATTTGTTAGTTTTCCAGAGTCTAGGGTGCATTTACACTGTAGAAGTAATGCAATTTGATGCCCTTTCAATTGCCATGGCTCAATGACCAGTGCAATCAAGGGAGTTGTAGTTTGGTGAAGCACCAAAACTATATGACAGGAGAAGGATAAAGACCTTGTAAAACTACAAATCACAGGATTCCATAGCACTGAGCTGTGGCAGTTAAAATGGCGTGAACTTGCATTAATTCATCACTGTAAATGTATCACTAGTCCCACACTCCAATCATAACACTATGCTGGTTCTCCTTGTGCAGTATTGATATTGAAATGGCAGGGAGAAGGTTTCAGGAAGAGAGACAAAGAGAGTTCCGGAGGTCTAAAAAGCACGGATTTATTTCCAGCTGGGACCCTGGAGTGGACTTGCGTCCAAAAGCAAACCAGAGCAATGAAATAAGCGTTGACTGTGCCTTTTATAGATTCCAAATGCAAGCAAACAAAGAACATGCGTCTACATACATTTACATCACTCACTGTGTCACCTTAGCATCACATTCTATCTTCTAACATGCAAAAAGCATGTTGTGAAGAAGGTCCGTTATTAAACTGCTGCCACCAATTGTAACGATGACCGTTTTAATGCCACCGAATGTGAAGGTGCGAGTGGTAAAACACCCACTGCCACCTTATCTATGAGGGAAGCCGGGCAACGATCAATATCAGCCTAGGAACTATTTTATAAAGGGACTGTTTCTGGCTGACTTTATTATTGCAGGCCGTTCAACTTAGAAGAAACTGTATCAGGCAAGGCTTGAGGAAAAAGTAACAAGTTTATTTTAACAGGAGTATAACAATGTATAACTGTTCTTCAAAAGAGGCATAAATCTTGATGGTTACATTGGAAAGGTTTCATGAGTAAACTCAGGCAAACACTTCATAAGGTTTCATAGCTGGCACAACAGGCTTAAACCCAGCCAAACTTTGATTCTTAATTCAGAATCAACAACCCCCTGTACCAGGTCCTTCTCTGCAACCACTTTGGTCACCAATTGATTCCCTGAATCTCCAAGAGATTCAGTTTTTCCCTATAGCACACTGGCTACAGACACATTCCCTGAATCTCCACCAAAAGATTCAGTGTTTTCTCAGTAGCTCTCCGGCCACTGACTGACTTTTTAAAACACAGCTGCCTCTGAAGAGGCGGTTGGCTCCGCCCCTGTTGCTATGGCAACTCAGCTAACATCAAGCCACTCTCTCCAACAAAACATAATCTCCCATACTTACCATCCCTAAACCATTGTCCAAACTACACATAACCAAAGGAATAAAACTTACACATCGTCACACATGTCTCTGTGTATTTCTTTCTAGCAGCATCTTACATTCATCAATCAAGGGGTCCACTTGGACCTGTCAGGAGAGAGGCATTGGCTCCTTCCCTAAAGGAAGACACTGGGCTTTTTGTACCAGCCTCTGTGGCTTATCTCTCTCTCCTGGAATGTATAGATAACATGCCCCCTCTTCAGCTCCCCTCTTGCTGTGCCTGGACACAGCTTGCTTCAGCATTCTTTCTAATACAGAGAGAACTTGATTTTTCTATACATTTCAGTGCTTATAAAGTACATACAATTTATAAATCAATAAATCAATATCTCCTCATCAATATCATTGATTTTTAATCATGTTTCAACACTGTTGTTGTTGTTGTTAAGAATTAAAAATACTTTGGAAAAATCCTTGGAAAGATCTCCTGCCCTTGCTTTAGTGGCAATGCGTACATGCTACTCATTTCACTAAAAGGTATGGGTTGTGCTTTTGCGGTAAACTTTGACCTTTTTACACCCTGGCTTTCAATGGAGGCCCTGATCCACTTTTGGGATCCTTCCAAAATCGGGAGTGCAGATATCTGTTTTCTTTCTGGGGTGCTGAAAGAACTGTTTTCTATTGCCCCATTAAGGGGGGGGGGGCTTCTCAGGCTCCCCTTCCCATCATTTTAGGCATTGCACTGTTTTACTCTAGAGGAGAGGTGCTCAGCTGCAGGCAGGTGCATACTTTAAGGAGGCTTCTTACCTGTTTCTATCTAGAGGAGAGGTGCTCGGCTTCAGGGAGGCATTTTGTGCTTTCTGGGTCTGCACTGCACACACTTTCTCTTTCCAAGGCAAGAGGGAAACAGGCAAGTTCTCATTCTTACTCTAGAGTAGGTGCTCAGCTATAGATAGGCCTGTGCACTTTCTGGGCCTGTACCTCCCCACACCCACATGTCCAGATCGCCCTGGACAACGTTGAGGAGACCCAAGCGCCTTCAAACCGGTCCTTTGGCATCAAAGGGAAGACCCTGTGCCTTCAACATAGGCCATTGGACTGGGGGTTGTGTTTGTTCCGACCTTCACAGCCATTGAGAAAAGAGCAGGACCGTAGCCAGGATTTCGTTTTGGGGGGAGCTGAGTTTGATTCGGGGGGGGGGGCAAGAGGCATGGAGTGCCATGTGCTCACGAAAAGCAGGCAAGGAACCTGGATCGGCTCTCGCTTGCTTTCGTGTTGAGCTGGTTTTAGTACAGGGAGGGGGCTTCCCGTTCTGTGCTTCCAAAGATAATGAAAGTAACGAAAGAATGGATGAAACAAAGGAATTCCGCGCACAACTCTACCAGAAAAGGAACATGACTAGTCATGAGTATGTGATGCTAATGTTACTACAGTTGTGTTCGTTGGAGGGAAAAGGCCATGGAAAAATTGGGATGTTCAAAGATGGAAATGCAACTGCTAGCATGATTCACCAGCTGGACCCCAGCCATTATGCTAAAATAAAAACATTGTAATACCGTTAGTCAAAATGTTAAGGTAATAACTTTGTGCCTGGTCATCTGCTACTCTGAAGTCCCACCCCAGAACTTCCAAATTCTTCCAAGCCCCCTTACGCTAACTTGGCTTTCTTCAGCTCATATTATTAGCAGGGATAGGCACTTGTATTTTTAAATAAAGCGTTAGCACATCTAATTGGGACGGGTGGGAAGGTGGGGAGGAAGAGGCTTGAAGAAAACCCAGAGGAGTCAACAACTGGTAAAGCAAAAGTAGAACATGGGTGGGTGTGTTGGGTGAGGAAGACATTTTTATTTATTTTCTTAAAAATATCCTCACAAGGCAAACTGTGAGGTGAGGCAAAGTTTTTTTTTTCTCACAAAAAGTTTTCCAAGAAGGCTCCTTGACTCCACACAATGGGGACATCTGTGCTACGGCTGGACTCTTGGAAGATGCTCTGGCCGCAAAGCAAAGCTGGCGTCAGTCAGTCAGTCAGTTACAGTAACAGCCTTGACTGACCAGGTCCCTTGCCGGCCGGCTCCAAAAGCCAGCTCCGTTGTCCAGTTCCTCTCCCAGATGCTGCCAGCTTTGAAATCTCGGCTGTAAATCCCTCCTTCCCCATTATCTCCTTCACTGTCAGCTGAGCCTATGTCAAACCCAAGAGTGTTTGTGTGTATATGTGTGAGAAAGAATGCATTAAAGTTTGGAGCCTGGAAACAACCAGTGGAAACAACCAGTGGAGATTTCCGAAATCCACAGCTTCAAGTATTCTCTTACTCCAATTTCAGCTGTAAGCAGGTTAAATTCAAACTTGGGATGTTATTTATTTATTTATTTATTTATTTATTATTTACTTTGCTTCTATACCGCTGTATCTCAAGCCCAAAGGCGACTCACGGCGGTTCACAAACTGTAAAAACAGTAGAAACAGCAGTGGTTCCATACAACATATAACAATTGACTTAACACATTATCCATAAATTACCAATAAGCAATTACAATGCACAATTATTACAAAAAACAACCGTACCCAATCTTCTCATCATCCAAGCGTAGTCCAGGTTCGTCGTCCATTGTTCCATTCCTATGTTCCATTACCAGATGGCACTACATTACTCAAACGCCTGCACAAACATCCAGGTCTTCACCTTTTTGCGGAATACCATTAGAGATGGTGCTAGTCTAATGTCCGTAGACATTCCACAGCCGAGGAGCCACCACCGAGAAGGCCCTATCTCTCGTCCCCACCAGCTGAGCTTGAGAAGCAGGCGGGATCGAGAGCAGGGTCTCCCCGGAAGATCTCAAACTCCTGGTGGGTTCATAGGCAGAGATGCGGTCAGATAGGTAGCTTGGGCCGGAACCGTTTAGGGCTTTAAAGGCCAACGCCAGCACTTTGAATTCAGCCCGGTAGCAGATCGGTAGCCAGTGGAGTTGGCGCAACAGGGGGGTTGTATGCTCCCATGTTATCCCATGCAGTCCCCCCAACTCCTGTTTGTAAACACTTCTAAAACATTTAAGAGGTGGAGTACAATGCTCATATTTACTTATTGTGTCAGAAGCAAATTGAGAATACAGTTTATAATGTATTTAAAAACACAAACAATGTTAAAAACTTGACATTATACTAGATTTCCTTTTACCAGACGTTGGCCACTTGGAGTGCCTCTGGTGTCGCTGTGAGAAGATCCTCCGTTGTGCCTGTGGCAGGGCTCAGACTGCATTGTAGTAAATCTGTGGTTTGTTCTTCTCCACACTCGCATGTTGTGGACTCCACTTTGTAACCCTATTTCTTAAGGTTGGCTCTGCATCTCATGGTGCCAGAGCACAGTCTATTCAGTGCCATCCAAGTTGCCCAGTCTTTTGTATTCCCAGGAAGGAGTTTCTCTTCTGAGGTTCCAGGTTTTAACCTGCCACTTTTGCACTCTTGCTTGCTGAGTTGTTTTTGCAAGTATCTCTGTAGACCTTAGGAAGCTATTTCTTGATTTAAGGCGTTGATGTGCTGGCTGATATCCACAGAGGATGGGCCAGAAATGTCAATGCCTTGGTCCTTTGATTACTGGCTGCTACTTCCCGATGGATATCAGATGGTGCAATTTCTCCAGCGGTGTTGGGCGTAGACATTTTGTGATAATGCAGCATGTCTCATTAAGAGCCACATCCACTGTTTTAACATGGTGGGATGTATTCCATACTGGGCATGTGTATTCAGCAGCAGAGTAGCAAAGCGCAAGGGTAGGTGTCTTCACTGTGTCTAGTTGTGATCTCCAGGTTGTGCTAGTCAGCTTTTGTGAGATAATTTTTGCTTGATATTCAAGCACCCAGTTTTGCTTGATATTCAAGCAGTGCTTCTTCTAAGCCAAATCTGGCCCAGAGTGACTCCCAGGTATTTGGGTGTGCTGCAATGCTCCAGTGGGATTCCTTCCCAGGTAATCCTCAGAGCTCAAGATGCTTGTCTGTTCATAAGATTAAAAGTACATACCTGCATTTTAGATGGATTAGGAAATCAGCTGAGTTTCCCTGTAATAGGCAGTAAGTGCACTTAAAGCTTCAGAAAGCTTCTGTTCAACCATTTTAAAGCTCCCTTCTTGAGCGTTGATGGCACAATCGTCAGCACAGATGAAACTGTCCTGTTTGGCAGAGGCTGGTTATTTATGTAAATGTTAAACATTGATGGCGCAAGCATGCTCCCCTGAGGCAGGCTTGGATGATGTGTTTTGAGTGGGTAATTCTACATATGCAGACTTCCTCTATATCAGTGGTTCTCAACCTTCCTAATGCCGTGACCCCTTAATATAGTCCCTCATATTGTGGTGACCCCCAACCATAATACTGTTTACATTGCTACTTCATAATAGTCATAAATCATAATGTAAATATCTGATATGCAGGATGCATTTTCATTCACTAGACCAAACTGGGCACAGATACCCAATACACCCAAATGTGAATGCTAGTGGGGTTAGGGGAGAATTGATTTTGTAATTTGGGAGTTGTAGTTGCTGGGATTTATAGTTCACTTATAATCAAAGAGCATTCTGAACTCCACCAATGATGGATTTGAACCAAACTTGGCTCCCATGACCAATGGAAAACACTGGAAGACTTTGATGGGCATTGACCTTGAGTTTGGGAGTTGTAGTTCACCTATATCCAGAGAGCACGGTGGACTCATGCAATGGTGGATCTGGACCAAACTTGGCATGGATACTCAATATGCCCACATGTGAACACTGGAGGAGTCTGGGGAAAATAGATCTTAACATTTGGGAGTTGTAGTTGCTTGGATTTATAGTTCATTACAATCAAAGAACATTCTGAACTCCACCAACAATAGAATTGGTTCAAACTTCCCACATGGAATCCCCATGACCATCAGAAAATAATGTGTTTTCTTATGGTCTTTGGCGACCTCTCTGACACCCCCTCACAACCCCCTCAGGGGTCCCGACCCCCAGGTTGAGAAACACTGCTCTATATAACCTTGACCTCAACCACCTCAGACAGCAGATGCCTCGAGGGCAGCAATGGCATTTCCTTGGCTGTTGCTTCTCAGCTTCTTGGCTTTCTACTCTCTTGGAGCACAGAGGGAAAGGAGAACCAGTTTGCCCTTCCATTTTGCAAAGCACCTTTGGCCATCCCTGCTCATGTGGCAATCATGCCAAGAAAACTGATAAAGAAAGAAAGAGGGAGAGGTTTCAATCAATGCAAATATGCATAGTATTGCAATTACTTGGTATGTAGAGGCTAAAACATCCTGGGTATATTTGTCATGAATGAGCACCTCTGAGTCAAAAATAGGCATTCTATGTTCTATTCAAAAGTGAGAGGGGAAGGAGGGGGGAGATCAGTTTATTTCCAGGCCCATTTTTCCTTGATGTGGCCAACTATTTTCCTAAAATGGCAACCTCATTTTTGTCCCATGTTGTTTTTCCAGTTCCGTTATTTAAAGAGTCAGGATACCTACAGGCAACGCAGTTGACCCGGTGCCTACCTGCCTATGAGCATTTGCAATGGAATGTGCCGTTTTTAACCAGCTGGGGTTTTCCTTTCCACAATGTGCGAAGGTTGGGTGAACCACAAAAGCTTTCCATAGGTATCTAGAAGCTGAACAGGATGCTAAATTGGCCAAGCAATTCACCTACTATAAATGACAATGTTGTAAATCTGAACTTGTGATAGAATTTGTGAGTGTCCATGCAGGTTATTTGTGGATGAAATCTTTTGCTTCCATTTTTTTCGGTTACATGTGGAATGTTTATTGGGAACCATTTTGGAAAATTTTGCAAACTTTCACAGGTATCGATTGCTTCCATACTTAAAGCAGGCATTACTTACTTACTTTACTTACTTACTTAGGTGATCCCTCGTTGGACGAGTAAGATGGTCTTCCTTGATTACTAGTTTTGTGGGTTCGTAGGTGGTTGTGGGGCCCTCTTCTTGACCCGCATCTTCTCCCACAGTGAAGGCATTGGTTTCCAGGTGGAAGGCGGTCCCGGTCGGGGTTGGCTTGATGTGCTTTCCTCCTGGCACGTTTCTCTCTTTCACCCTCCACTCGTGCCTCCTCAAATTCTGCAGCACTGCTGGTCACAGCTGACCTCCAGCTGGAGCGCTCAAGGGCCAGGGCTTCCCAGTTCTCAGTGTCTATGCCAGAGTTTTTAAGGTTGGCTTTGAGCCCATCTTTAAATCTCTTTTCCTGCCCACCAATGTTCCGTTTTCCGTTCTTGAGTTCAGAGTAGAGCAATTGCTTTGGGAGATGGTGGTCAGGCATCCGGACAACGTGGCTGGCCCAGCGGAGTTGATGGCAGAGGACCATCGCTTCAATGCTGGTGGTCTTTGCTTCTTCCAGCATGCTGACGTTTGCCCGCTTGTCTTCAAAAGAGATTTGCAGGATTTTCCGGAGGCAGCGCTGATGGAATCGTTCCAGGAGTTGCATGTGACGTCTGTAGACAGTCCACGTTTCGCAGGCATAGAGCAGGGTTGGAGGACAATAGCTTTATAGACAAGACCCTTGGTATCCCTACGGGTGTCCCGGTCCTCAAACACTCTCTGCTTCATTCGGGAAAATGCTGCACTCGCAGAGCTCAGGCGGTGTTGTATTTCGGTGTCGATGTTGACTTTTGTGGAGAGCTGGCTGCCAAGGGAGCGGAAATGGTCAACATTTTCTAATGTTACATCATTAAGCTGTATCTCTGGCATTGGGGAGGGGATGGCTGGTGACTGCTGGAACAGCACTTTGGCAGGCATAGTGAATGCTAAATAACTGCTTCTAATTTGCGTTATAATTGAAATGTCTGCCTATATACCTGTTTCTCTGTTATGCTGTACAAATCCACATATTTGATCACAATCACTTAACTGTCTAATGCAGTGTTCTCAACCTGGAGGTCAGTTGAGAGGGGTCATGAGGAGTTTCAGAGGGGTTGACGAAAACCATCATAAAACATATATTTCTGGTGGTCCTAGGAATCTCTTTGGCAAAGAAGGATGAAGATCTCTCTGCCTGACCTTCTCTTTTTGGAAACAGATAGTGAATCCTCCCACCAAAAGCTCTCCTCTGCCGTGATTGGCCAACCTCTCAGGCAAGGGGAGGGCAGTTTCTGATTCTTCAAGTGGGGAGGGGAGAGCAGGAGTGCTCAACTCATGGCAGCATGGTATACATGGATTAGCGAAGGAGAGCGCATGAGGCTGGAGGGAGGCTCGTACCTGCGACTCCCTTCAAGGCATGGGGATTCTGTGTTGGAGGTTTGGCCCAATTCAATCGTTTGGTGGGGTTTAGAATGGTCTTTGATTGTAGATGAACTATATATCCAAGCAACTACAACTTCCAAATGTCAAGGTCTATTTCCCCTAAACTTCATCAGTATTCACATTTGGACATATTGAGTATTTGTGCCAGATCCATCATTGTTTGAGTCCACAGTGTTCTCTGGATGTAGGTGAACTAAAAAAAAAAGGTAAAGGTAGTCCCCTGACATTAAGTCCAGTCATGTCTGACTCTGGGGTGTGGTGCTCATCTCCATTGCTAAGCCGAAGAGCCAGCGTTGTCCATAGACACCTCCAAGGTCATGTGGCCAGCATGACTGCATGGAGCCCCCGGTAGCACAGTGGGTTAAAGCACTGAGCTGCTGAGCTTGTTGATCGAAAGGTCGCAGGTTTGATTCCGGGGAGCGGCGTGAGCTTCCGCTGTCAGCTCTAGCTTCTGCCAACCTAGCAGTTCGAAAACATGCAAATGTGAGTAGATCAATAGGTACCGCTCCGGCGGGAAGGTAACGTAGGTGAACTACAACTCCAAAATTCAAGGCCAATGCCCACCAAACCCTTCCAGCATTTCATGTTGGCCAGGGGAGCTCTGTGTGCCAAGTTTGGTTCAATTCCATTGTTGGTGGAGTTCAGAATGCTCCTTGACTGTAGGTGAACTATAAATCCCAGCAACTACAACTCCCAAATGGCAAAATCAATCCCCCCAAACAACCCTACCAGTATTCAAATTTGGGCGTATTGGGTATTTGTGCCAAATTTGGTCCAGTGAAAAAAAAAACATCCTACATATCAGATATTTACATTACATTTCATAACAGTAGCAAAATTACAGTTATGAAGTAGCAACGAAAATAATTTTATGCTTGGGGGTCACCATAACATGAGGAACTGTATTAAGGGGTCGTGGCATTAGGAAAGTTGAGAAACACTGGTCTATCTGATCTTGAAAACTAAGCAGGGCCACCAAGTACTATCGGTTATATTTCAGGGGATAGAACTGGCAAAACCACAACTGAGGATTCCTGGCCTGAAAGCCAGTTGCCTGGAAACATGGAGCCACATGCTCGGCCTTTTTGTTCCTATAAAAAGGCATGGAATCAGTTCCTGTTTGGTGTTTGATAGTAAGCAGGGTCAGCCCTGGTTAGTACTTGGGTGGGAGACCACCACCCAATACCAAGTGGGATGCATTTTAGAGGGCGGAACTGGCAAAACAATCCCTCCCCAACCCCACCAGTATTCAAATTTGGGCGTTTTGGGTATTAGTGCCAAATTTGGTCCAGTAAATGAAAATGCATCCTGCCCAGGGCTTTAGCCAGGATTTTGATTTGGGAGGGGCTGAGTTTGATTTGGGAGAGGGGGGGTGCTGAGTCTGAATGAAAGCGGGTCTATCCTAGCCAACCTTTTGTATCGTTACCCCATTACCCCCATGCATATGGGATATATGGAACATGGTGATCAGATCATGATATGAATAAACATAACAGTTTAAATAATGTACCAGTAAGGCCTACTCACGGACCATCATGAGAAATTCGGGGGGGGGGGGGGGTAGTGAAGCCCTTCAAGCCTGACAGATGGCCATCCAGCCTCTGTTTAAAAGCTTCCAAAGAAGGAGCCTCCACCACACTCCCTCCGGGGCAGAGAGTTCCACTGCTGAACGGCTCTCACAGTCAGGAAGTTCTTCCTCATGTTCAGGTGGAATCTTCTCTCTTGTAGTTTGAAGCCATTGTTCCATTGTGTCCTAGTCTCCAAGGAAGCAGAAAACAAGCTTGCTCCCTCCTCCTCCCTGTGGCTTCCTCTCACATATTTATACATGGCTATAATATCTCCTCTCAGCCTTCTCTTCTTCAGGCTAAACATGCCCAGCGCTTTTAGCCGCTCCTCATAGGGCTTGTTCTCCAGACCCTTGATCATTTGAGTCGCCCTCCTCTGGACACATTCCAGCTTGTCAATATCTCTCTTGAATTGTGGTGCCCAGAATTGGACACAATATTCCAGGTGTGGTCTAACCAAGGAGGAATAGAGCATAGGGAGCATGACTTCCCTAGATCTAGACACTATGCTCCTATTGATGCAGGACAAAATCCCATTGGCTTTTTTTGCCGCCACATCACATTGTTGGCTCATGTTTAACTTCCTATCCACGAGGACTCCAAGATCTTTTTCACACGTCCTGCTCTCGAGCCAGGCCTCATCGTCCCCCATTCTGTATCTTTGCATTTCGTTTTTCCTGCCAAAGTGGAGTATCTTGCATTTGTCACTGTTGAACTTCATTTTGTTAATTTACATTGCGATTCCTAACAGTAGCGAAATTACAGTTAGGAAGTAACAACAAAAATAATTTTATGTTTGGGGGTCACCACAACATGAGGAACTGTATGAAGGGGACGCGGCATTAGCAAGGTTGAGAAACACTGGTCTAGTGGTACCAACATGGGAACTTCTAGAACATGTTTGAAGTCTATCTTTGAACAAGTTTCCTAAACAAATACTTTCCATTTCTATCTTTTTGCTCTAGAATGCACACTGATGAGCTATGTTTGGACGAATGTGGCATTTATATGTTGGCTTTCATTCTAATCATTTTGGTAAAAAGATTGATGGGGAAATGTTGACTTTCCCTGTCCCTTCTGAAAAAAAGTCTGGTTTTGGTCCATTTTGCCTGAAATCTGATACAAAACCAATTTTAAGGACTGAAGGTCCTGCTTGATATTTTATTTTAATTCAAAACACAAGAAAAATCATCCAAATCAATGTACGCAGTGGCAGATACATTTTGTATTAATCTGTATCCAGGTAATATGCACAGCTTAAGGGCTCCACCCAGCGGTCTCTACTGAAAGAGGAACTACTATAGATGCTAGACGTCTGGTAAATGAAAGGAGTGAGCAAATAACAAGGATCTTATGGGGTTATATCCAATGCCCATCTGGTCACGCATCCAGTCAGTTTCACCAAACACCAACTAGATGCCTCTGAGAAGCCCTGAGAGCAAGAGACAGCTCATATAAAACCAATTCTGTAGTGTGGGTTGCTGTGAGTTTTCCAGGCTTCGTGGCCATGTTCCAGAAGCATTCTCTCCTGAAATTTTGCCTGCATGTATGGCAGGCATTGTACCATCACACCCAGATACTATAAAGTTAAAACTAAGATGTGCTTCTCTCTTTATCTGGGTGAACCGCGGGTGCCTTTCTTAGAAGCTCAAGATTCTCAGCAACTGAGGCCAGTCCAGAATTGAACATCAAACAAAACATTTATTTTACAAAGTCCTTGGCAGACTTGGCACAGCTTGATGAAGTTACAAACACAAACAGTCAATTTGGGAAACCATATAGATGTTCTTTCTTTCCTTTTTCCTTCATAGAATCATAGAATCATAGAATCAATGCTAATCAAGCTGGCCAGTTGCAACATTCACACCTGCCTCCAACAGACAAGAGTTCTTTCTCCCACCCTGGACATCATTCCACAGATATATAAACCCCACTTGTCTAGTTTCCTCAAAACCTCTGAGGATGCCTGTTCCGTCTTCCAGGAGCTTGGTTTGCATTGCCCCTTAGTTGCTTCAAACAGCATCCATTTGCATTTCCCCAGGGTTGCTACACTCTTAGCAGCACCCTAATCATAGAATCATAGAATCCAAGAGTTGGAAGAGACCTCATGGGCCATCCAGTCCAACCCCATTCTGCCAAGAAGCAGGAATGTTGCATTCAAATCACCCCCGACAGATGGCCACCAAAGAAGGAGACACTACCAAAGAAGGAGACACTACCACACTCCGGGGCAGAGAGTTCCACTGCTGAACGGCTCTCACAGTCAGGAAGTTCTTCCTAATGTTCAGATGGAATCTCCTCTCTTGTAGTTTGAAGCCATTGTTCCCAGTCTCCAGGGAAGCAGAAAACAAGCTTGCTCCCTCCTCCTCCCTGTGGCTTCCTCTCACATATTTATACATGGCTATCATATCTCCTCTCAGCCTTCTCTTCTTCAGGCTAAACATGCCCATCTCCCCAAGCCGCTCCTCATAGGGCTTGTTCTCCAGACCCTTGATCATTTTAGTCGCCCTCCTCTGGACACATTCCAGCTTGTCAATATCTCTCTTGAATTGTGGTGCCCAGAATTGGACACAATATTCCAGATGTGGTCTAACCAAAGCAGAATAGAGGGGTAGCATTACTTCCTTAGATCTAGACACTATGCTCCTATTGATGCAGGACAAAATCCCATTGGCTTTTTTTGCCGCCACATCACATTCCTGGCTCATGTTCCCCTTCCTCCCCACGAGGACTCCAAGATCTTTTTCACACGTACTGCTCTCAAGCCAGGCCTCATCGTCCCCCGTTCTGTATCTTTGCATTTCGTTTTTCCTGCCAAAGTGGAGTATCTTGCATTTGTCACTGTTGAACTTCATTTTGTTAGTTTTGGCCCATCTCTCTAATCTGTCAAGATCCCTTTGAGTCCTGCTCCTGTCCTCTGGAGTATTGGCTATCCCTCCCAATTTGGTGTCGTCTGCAAACATGATGATCATGCCTTCTAGCCCTTCATCTAAGTCATTAATAAAGATGTTGAAGTTAACTTTTCCCCAGTGGTAGAAAAATCCTGGGATCTTTTACCCTAACCCTGAGCTGTTATCTTTCAGAAAGAGCAGGTCTTCCCCTATCTAAGCTCAAGATTAGTTTTGGAGATGAAGTAATGGAGCCTCTCTCAATGGCAGATAAGTCCTGAGATATTCTCTGCCCCAGCGCTGAGCTACTGCCCTTTAGAAAGAGCAGGTCTTTCTCTATCTGAGCTCAGCACCAGTTTCAAAGGTGAGAGGGCAACCTTAACCTTAACCCTAGCCATACTCACAATGGCTTGTCCGAGCTGCCTAGCTTGGCCACCAGCACATCTGAGGCCTTTTCTATACTAAAGGAAGCAGAAGAGCCTTTCCAAAATGGAGATCTCATCCCTAGGAAAAAGGGCGGTCTCTAGACCCAAAGGATACTTTTTTAAAGCAATAGCTGCAAAAGGCTTGCAGGCTGGCTTCCAGCCTCTATTAATGTTTGACTACGTGTGAAAAAGATCTTGGAGTCCTCGTGGACAACAAGTTAAACATGAGCCAGGAATGTGATGCGGCGGCAAAAAAAGCCAATGGGATTTTGGCCTACATCAAGAGGAGCATAGTGTCTAGATCTAGGGAAGTAATGTTCCCCATGCTCTATTCCGCCTTGGTTAGACCACATCTGGAATATTGTGTCCAATTCTGGGCACCACAATTCAAGAGAGATATTGACAAGCTGGAATGTGTCCAGAGGAGGGCGACTCAAATGATCAAGGGTCTGGAGAACAAGCCCTATGAGGAGCGGCTTAGGGAACTGGGCATGTTTAGCCTGAAGAAGAGAAGGCTGAGAGGAGATATGATGAGGGCCATGTATAAATATGTGAGAGGAAGCCACAGGGAGGAGGGAACAGATCAAGGGTCTGGAGAACAAGCCCTATGAGGAGCGGCTTAAAGAGCTGGGCATGTTTCGCCTGAAGAAGAGAAGGCTGAGAGGAGATATGATAGCCATGTATAAATATGTGAGAGGAAGCCACAGGGAGGAGGGAGCAAGCTTGTTTTCTGCTTCCTTGGAGACTAGGACGCAATGGAACAATGGCTTCAAGCTACAAGAGAGGAGATTCCATCTGAACACGAGGAAGAACTTCCTGACTGTGAGAGCCGTTCAGCAGTGGAACTCTCTGCCCCGGAGGGAGTGTGGTGGAGGCTCCTTCTTTGGAAGCTTTTAAACAGAGGCTGGATGGCCATCTGTCAGGGTGCTTTGAAATTAATATTCCTGCTTCTTGGCAGAATGGGGCTGGACTGGATGGCCCAGGAGGTCTCTTCCAACTCTATGATTCTATGATTCTATGATTAGGGTGCTGCTTAGAGTGTAGCAACCCTGGGGAAATGCAAATGGATGCTGTTTGAAGCAACTAAGGGGCAATGCAAACCAAGCTCCTGGAAAACGGAACAGGCATCCTCAGAGATTTTGAGGAAACTAGACAAGTGGGGTTTATATATCTGTGGAATGATGTCCAGGGTGGGAGAAAGAACTCTTGTCTGTTGGAGGCAGGTGTGAATGTTGCAACTGGCCAGCTTGATTAGCATTTAATGGCCTTGCAGCTTCAAGGTCTGACTACTTACTGCCCGAGGAAAGGTTTTTGTTTGGAGGTGATTTTGAGTGTTTTTGAGTGTTGTTCTTTATTTACTGTTTGTATTTTAGAGTTTTCTTATGCAATTATTTCCAGTGTATTGCTTACCTAATGAAAACATAAACTTGTCTTTGTTACTTTATATCGTCTGCCAGATGGTAATAATTCAAAAATTGACAGCATGTTTTTTTTTTTGTTTTTTTTTTTTGTGGTATGAGAATTAGCAAGGTTAAGTACTGGCTGCAACGACTGAGCTGAGATGAAAGACTTGGGAGAAGCTGTGGCTCGACAGCAGTACGTGTGAAAAAGATCTCAGAGTCCTCGTGGACAGGAAGGTGAACATGAGCCAGGAATGTCATGCGGCGGCTAAAAAGGCCAATGGGATTTTGCCCTGCATAAATAGGAGTCTGGGAAGTCATGCCTTTCTGCCTTGGTTGGACCACATCTGGAATCACACTGTGTCCAATTCTGGGCACTGCAATTCAAGGGAGATGTTGGCTCTACGCTGGAATGTATCCAGAGAAAGGTCTGAAAACGAACCCTATTTATTTATTTGTCGTGTCAGAGCAGCCAGTCCATTATATTACATTTCTAACAGAACAAAGCAAACAAACAGACAAATACAAAACTTGTGAGTTTGGTAGTTGCTTAAATGTCCTTTGACCAGTCTCCGGCCCCTTGGAGTGCCTCTGGTGTTGCCGCAAGAAAGTCCTCCCTTGTGCATGTGGCAGGGCTCAGGTTGCATTGCAGCAGGTGGTCAGTGGTTTGCTCTTCTTCGCACTCGCATGCCGTGGATTCCACTTTGTAGCCCCATTTCTGAAGGTTGGCTCTGCATCTCGTGGTGCCAGAGCGCAGTCTCTTCAGTGCCTTCCAAGTCGCCCCATCTTCCGTGTGTCCAGGGGGGAGTCTCTCATCTGGTATCAGCCATTGGTTGAGGTGCTGGGTTTGAGCCTGCCACTTTTGGACTCTCGCTTGCTGAGGTGTTCCAGCGAGTGTCTCTGTAGATCTTAGAAAACTATTTCTAGATTTAAGCCGTTGACGTGCTGGCTCATACCCAAACAAGGGATGAGCTGGAGATGTCTCTGCCTTGGTCCTTTCACTATTGGCTGCTACTTCCCGGCGGATGTCAGGTGGTGCAATACCGGCTAAGCAGTGTAATTTCTCCAGTGGTGTAGGGCGCAGACACCCCGTGATAATGCGGCATGTCGCATTCAGAGCCACATCCACTGTTTTAGCGTGGTGAGATGTGTTCCACACCAGGCATGCGTACTCAGCAGCAGAGTAGCACAGCGCAAGGGCAGATGTCTTCACTGTATCTGGTTGTGATCCCCCAGGTTGTGCCAGTCAACGAACCCTATGAGGAGTGGCTTAAAGAACAGGGCATTCCCCCAGCCAGGCGCGGTGGCTCCACCCCTTGGCCCACCCGCAGATTGGGGAGAGGAGAGGAGGCGGGTGGAGCGCCGGGGGATCGGGAAAGGGAGCCGGTCATGGGGAAGGGATCGAACGCGGAGAACGATTGAGTGCCGGCTCTGCTCGTGCACCCGGTGGCCGGGTGGAGCAGGAACGAGAGGGGCTAGGCGGGGCTCAAGGGCCCGGCCCCTTTGGGAAGAGGATCGCCTGGCAGCGAGGCAAGAAAGCCGAGGCTCCCCCCGGACTGCTAGGGCTGTTGTGAGCTGAGGGGGTGCTCCTCAAGTGGCAATCGAGGGGCATTTACAGAGGCGCCTCTGCACCCCTGGCAAAAAAAAAAGTGTTCTGCGACTGCTTACTTCGCGTAATGGACGAGCCGCCCCTGCTCCTGAGGAACAGCTCTGGAAGACCACTGAAACAAACAGATTGGTCATGTTTGGAGGATTATGAGAAGAGCAAAACAGATGGTATATAAGATAACAAAATAAATAAATAAACAAATAAAAATTGGAAAAGGGGAGCGTCATACAAGGCAAAGGACGAAGATGGAAGGGTCAAAAACGAAATAAGGGTCTTTCCCTGAAGCTAAGGGGGACTGGGTGACACAGATATATGTCCTGATTGGAAACAAAATGGAAGTCTTTTTTAAGTTTGTCTCGTTTTTATATGTAGGTGTGTGTGGGGGTGATGGTGTATAGATGAATTATGATGTGTGTATATGAATGTATATATTTGGAATATGTGATTTTCGTTGTAATCCTACCCTCACACACCACCACCCCTTTCCCCTTCCCTTACCCCATCTTTCCCTGTCTGTCTAACGCTTTTGAAAACTTAATAAAGATATCAAATATATATATATATATATATATATATATATATGTATGTATGTATTAGGGCTGGGCGGTTTCATTTCGTAATTTCGTAATTCGTTAAATATTCGTTTTTTTTTTATAACGAAGCGATATTGAACCATTCAGGAGCAACTAAAAAACGAAAAGAATTTTTCCAATTCATTTCGTAATTGTTTCGTTATTGATTCATTATTGATTCATTATTGATTCGTAAATGTTTTGTAAATGTTTCGTTATTATTTCCGCATGTCTGGTGCAAGTTTTAGGGTTGCTGTTTGTTTTCTCAGTGAAAAAAAAATATAATTATCACACCAACAGTCAACAACAGAGGGAGAGGGAAGCTTCAGAAGTTTTTTTTAGCGTATTGCGCGATCGCGGCCGCCATTAATGAATCGATTCGTAATCAATTCGTAATTGTTTCGTAATTGTTTTATGATTTCCGAAATTTCATAAATATCGAACTTTTTTTAAGGAAAATTTCGGAATTCTTTTAAATAACAAAACGCAAAAAAACCCTAAAAATGAATCGACTTTAGAAACAAATTTTTCCGTGTTTGGACAGCCCTAATATATATATACACATACATACACACACACACACACACACACACACACACACTAGGGCCACCTCTGAGCATGATTCTGACTCTCATCTCTACCCTAAAGCCCTTGCTATTCCATCCTAGTCCTTACTTCCAAAACACTTGGATGGTGTTGCTAGAGGACTGGGCGCTCATCGGTCCTCTTGTTATTTTTCCAGACAGTCATCATGCCTTGGTGCTCATTAGGGAAATGCTGTTGCTAGGACACATGCCGGCATTATTTCATTGGTTGCCAGGACCCGTTGGAAACCAATCCAAAGTTGCTCAGGTCGGTTTGCCGGGCTGCGCACATGGCAACAAACCATCGCTTACCTATTCATGCGGAGCTCAGAATACCTCTTTGGCTTTTTCTCCAATTGCTTGAGCTAGAGAATAACCTCTGCTTGTAATTAAAAGTGGGCTGCCGGTGCAAGAGCACTCGTCTTTGGAGGGAGTGGCGGGGGAGAAATGGTTTCCAATTTCGTATATTTTCCTGGTTAAGGTGGAAAGCGTTCTGCAAATGTGACATCTGCTTGCAGCTCCACATCCGTGCCTTGCCAGAATAACATAAATGGATGCAGTTAGGAAGCTTTGGGGTCGGGGAAATGGATTGACTTTCAATAGAGGTTGAATATTTAGTTAAGTATCTGCAGACAGCTCACACTACTGATTCTTATTTGTGCATTCACAACCATGCACTAAAGTATATACCTTTGCTGCTAAATCCCTCTGCCTTGAAGCCATTATTCAAAAATCAGGACATCATAACAGTACCTTGAAGAAGGCAGTCTTCAAATACAACAATATATCAATATGGCTATCTATAGATTATAGGAAAAGATGGCATCATCGGTTAACCAGCATTATACGAGTCTAAAAAGTAAAGGTAAAGGTAGTCCCCTGACATTAAGTCCAGTCATGTCTGACTCTGGGGTGTGGTGCTTATAAAGGCTCCTTTATGCTATTTGGGCAGGGGGGTCAAACAAACCCACCACTGCCACCAAATTATAATAACTAGGCAGATGGCAATGCGATCAATCCCACCATCTACCCCTAATCATAAAGGCAGTCTTTATGGCCAAACAATATAACTGGACAGGGGGCAAACAGATCCCACCAACTGTCCCTCCTTTAATAAGGAATTCACCCCACTTTGGCACCTAGATAACACTTGAGGGGATGTCTCTTTATTTAAACCTTCGCTGCCACCATAAGAATAAATGACCAGGAACCCTCTAGCTATTTAAGATGTTAAAAAGGTTGTTTAAAACACCACCAAGTACTGTCTATTAAAAGGGCTTCTTTGTAGGAAAACAGATGAGGTTGATTTTAAAAGAAAAGGGACTAACTCCACAAATGGCACTTGACTCAGGCTTAAGTTTTAAAAATAACAAGAAAGGTTTATTGAATAAAAGTTACAGAATGAAGAGAATGCAGTTTCATAAGCTTGGCTGTTACAATTAAAGTGTTCTTGTTCTTAAAAGCGTAACGGTTGCATGAGAGAATGGTTCTATCTTTGTTACAGTTCCAAAACAAAACCCAGCTATTTCTTCTCTAAAATAGCTGTAACCAGTCTGCCACAGCTTACTTCACTGTCCAAACTTCAGGCAAACTGCCTATTCTAATCAGGAACTCCTAAAAGCCTTCTATAATCTTGTTCTATCTCTAACATCAACCAGAACTGAACTGCACTGACTAAAAGCAGCTTCTTACTTTCCCTCCAACAGTCTAACTCCGCCCCCCTTTTACAAACCAATCCTGGCTGTTTCAGGGCTGGCCCAGGCCTAGGCCACTCCCCCTCTCTGAACTGGAGCTTTTCCCTCAACCAAAATGGCTCCTGCCGCTCCCTGCCAGGCCTTCTAAGCTGAAACTACCTAGCCTGTCTCTCCTGGGCCCTGCCATCCCGGCTGGCAAGGTAAGGGATCTTCACAGCGCTCATCTCCATTTCTAAGTCGAAGAGCCAGCGTTGTCCGTAGACACCTCCAAGGCCGGCATGACTGCATGGAGCGCCGTTTCCTTCCCGCCGAGCGGTACCTATTGATCTACTCACATTTGCATGTTTTCGAACTGCTAGGTTGGCAGAAGCTAGGGCTGACAGCGGAAGCTCACGCCGCTCCCCAGAATCGAACCTGCAACCTTTCGATCAACAAGCTCAGCAGCTCAGTGCTTTAACCCACTGCACCACAGGGGGCTCCTATACGAGTCTACACTGTCCATATAATGCCATTTCAAAGCACATTATATGGCAATGTATGTAGATGACACACTTTTATTGGCTCATGCCCTTCCAATTTAACAGTAAAGACTTTCTGTATATATTTCAGATTTCAACATGAATGTCAAAAATACATAGTAAATACAAATATCACTTAAGTAAAATAAACATTAAATATTAAATAACCAGAAAAATAAAATAAGGTGTAAACACTAAACTAATCTGGGAAGCTGCTATTGCAACACATCCAATGAAATGGTTTAAAACCAGTATAGAAAAAGATTAGGACTAAGTACGTTCCAGTCTACTTGGAATACACAAAGCTCAAATTATGCCTCTGCCACCCCACTTTTTCAACGGCTTTCAAAATGTCCCGGTTTCTCTCATCCTTTCCTACTTTTTTCTTTGCCCTAAGCTTGCTACAATTGCTGCAAAGTGAGTCCAAAGTGGGACAATAATTGTTAACCATTTCAAAACAAACATTCAAAACTCTTCCTGTGTATTGCTGTGAGTTTTCTGGGCTGTATGGCCAAATTCCAGAAGCATTCTCTCCTGATGTTTCACCCACATCTATGGCAGGCATCCTCAGAGGTTGTGAGGTCCATTGGAAATGCAAGTGGAGTTTATATATCTTTGGAATATGTTCATATCCCACAGATGTATTCCACATATGTAAATATGTAAATATGTAAATAAATGTGGTGTTGTTTTTGAAGGCTTTCATGGCCAGAATCACTGGGTTGCTGTGAGTTTTCCAGGCTTTATGGCCATGTTCTAGAAGCATTCTCTCCTGACGTTTCACCCACATCTATGGCAGGCATCCTCAGAGGTTGTGAGGTCCGTTGGAAACTAGGCAAGTGGGGTTTATATATCTGTGAAATGTCCAGGGTGGGAGAAAGAACCCTCGTCTGTTTGAGGCAAGTGTGAATGTTGCAGCTGACCACCTTGATTAGATTAATGACCTTGTAGCTTCTAAGCTTGGCTGCTTCCTGCCTGGGGGGATCCTTTGTTGAGAGGTGTTAGATAGCCAGATTGTTTCCTGTCTGGAATTCACCCCCCCCCCCTTTTTTTTTAGTGTTGCTCTTTATTTACTGCCCTGATTTTAGAGTTTTTTAAATATTGGTATTCCACAGATATATAAACCTCACTTGTGTTGTCAAAGGCTTTCATGGCTGGAATCACTGGGTTGCTCTGAATTTTCTGGGTAAGTGAGGTTTATATATCTGTGGAATGTCCAGGGTGGGAGAAAGAACTCTTGTCCGTTTGACGTAAGTGTGAATGTTGCAATTGGCCAGCGTGATTGATTAGCACCTGCTAACACCTCCCAACAAAGGATTCCCCTGGGCAGGAAGCAGCCAGGCTTTGAAGCTGCGAGGCAATTCAAAACTTTATTTATATACCCTAGGGGACTCTAGCTCTAGCTCTAACTCTAACGGCACTCCATGCAGTCATGCCAGCCACATGACCTTGGAGGTGTCTACGGACAACGCTGGCTCTTCGGCTTAGAAATGGAGATGAGCACCACACCTCAGAGTCAGACATGACTGGACTTAATGTCAGGGGACAACCTTTACCTTTTACCTAGGGGACTCAGGGTGGTTTCCACAAGGAAACATAAAACATAAAACATATGAATTTGTCAAGAAACAATCTGGGCCAGCTAATCACTTCCTAACAAAGGATTCTCCCAGGTAGTAAGCAGCCAGACTTGCTATTAATAACCTGCAAATAACCTGCTCTTATTTTTATCTCATTAGAGTCTTTTAATCATTTCATCCTGTACATGTGGCCCGCCCACTACTATTGTGATTGTGTCTATTGGAATGTTATTTTGTTACTATGTTTATACTTTTTCTTCTTCTATGTAATTTTGATTATGTTGCTTGTTGTTTATGTTTTGATTTTATTCTGCTGTAACATGTGGTCCTGGGCTTGGCCCTGTGTAAGCTGCTCCAAGTCCCCATTGGAGAGATGGTGGTGGGAAATAAATAAAGATGATGATGATGATGATGATTGCTCTGTTCAGATAAAACAGAACCAGAAAACAGGGGAATTCCAGACAGGATCTTGGAGTCCTCGTGGGGAACAAGTTAAACATGAGCCAACAATGTGATGTGGCGGCAAAAAAAGCCAATGGGATTTTGTCCTGCATCAAGAGGAGCATAGTGTCTAGATCTAGGGAAGTCATGCTCCCCATGCTCTATTCCGCCTTGGCTAGACCACACCTGGAATATTGTGTCCAATTCTGGGCACCACAATTCAAGAGAGATATTGACAAGCTGGAATGTGTCCAGAGAAAGAGGGCGACTCAAATGATCAAGGGTCTGGAGAACAAGCCCTATGAGGAGCGGCTTAAGGAGCTGAAGAAGAGAAGGCTGAGAGGAGATATGATAGCCAGGTGTAAGTATGTGAGAGGAAGCCACAGGGAGGAGGGAGCAAGCTTGTTTTCCGCTTCCATGGAGATTAGGACGCGAAACAATGGCTTCAAACTACAAGAAAGGAGACTCCATCTGAGCATAAGGAAGAACTTCCTGACTGTGAAAGCCGTTCAGCAGTGGAACTCTCTGCCCCGGTGGCTGTAACTGAGCACAGTCTCCAAGACTCCAAAGATGGGAAACCCTATATAATATGCTCTGGCATTATTATTATTATTAATAAGGAGGCTCCTTCTTTGGAAGCTTTTAAACAGAGGCTGGATGGCCATCTGTCAGGGGTGATTTGAATGCAATATCCCTGCTTCTCGGCGGAATGGGGTTGGACTGGATGGCCCATGAGGTCTCTTCCAACTCTTTGTTTCTATGATTCTAGGAAACAATCAGGGCTAGTAGCTAACACCTCCTAACAAAGGATTCCCCTGGGCAGGAAGCAGTCAGGCTTTGAAGCTGCAAGGCTATTCAATGCTAATCAAGTTGGCCAATCACAACATTCACACTTGCCTCAAACAGACAAGAGTTCTGTCTCTCAGCCTGGACATTCCACACATATGTCCATGGTGGACATATCTGTTTCCAACAGACCTCACGACCTCTGAGGATGCCTGCCAGAGATGTGGGTGATATGTCAGGAGAGAATGCTTCTGGAACATGGCCATTCAGCCTGGATAACTCACAGCAAGCCAGTGATTGTGGCCATGAAAGCCTTCGATGACGCATCTTCCCATGTGAATCCCAACTCTCTATTAGTTATCCTGAGTAAGGCACCTGTATGAATGCATGTGCACTCCTGCCAGTGTGCCGCCTTTGTCTTGCAGCTCTACACATAGGCAATTTGTATCCATTGTGTTGCACCACACACACATAGGTACTTCCTATCCATTTCCTCCAATCATTCAGGAGTGATAATGAGCTTCTCCCATTCGTGAAAGCTCTCCAATGTTTCCAAACTGTTAAGAGCCCCCAACCAGAAAACATCCCATCAGCATCCTTGTATGCTTAAACTCCATGGTGATGGATGCACCCTAGATTGTGGTGTGTCTATTGTTAAACATTTTTTTGCAACAGCATGATGCCATCATTATCAATGGAGACGATTGGGGACTGGCGCCAGGAGGGGAAGGGATGGGGAGGCAAAGCAGAAATCGTCTTCCTGGAGCAGTTGTGGGAATGAATGCGAGAGCTGCCATAAATGGCTTTGCAAAACAGAAGTCATGGACAATGGGACGCTATTTGTCTTCCTCCTCTTACGCATTTGTTCCTAAGGAAATCAGGGCTGAGCATCACGGTCGGCTGGGGTGATGTTGAGTTCACGGAATAATACGCCACGTACAGATTCATCCTGCAGTCTTTGCCCGTATTAAGAAGAGCGGCTAAATGACTTGGGTTGAAGCCTCGATTTTGCATCACCGTGTTTTGCACACGAGAAGGGCGTTGCAAGGCAGGGAGGAATAATTGTGTGTCTCCATCCAGTTCAGTCTCATTGATGTGTCTGTGTTGGGGAGGATGTAAGGGGTGGGGGAGAGCGAGAGAGGGAGATGTCACTTTTGTGGCATCACATCGGTTATCTGCACGAGCAGCTGCGACAATATTTCTCAACAATAAAAGCTCTGTTTCCCCTTTTGTTCTGATTCATTATTAACGAAGATCGAGGATGCCTTGTGTACGCAAATCTGAAAACCATCAGGATTTGCATAAATGCAATACATATTCATGTCAGTCGCTCCAATAGCCAAGCAATGGGTTTAGTGTGAGAGATTTTTGTGAGTTAGAAATGCAGATCTCTTCTGAGAGTAGCTTAGTACACCACTGGTTGAGAGGATGTGCCCAGGCTGGCATCATTACTGGTATCCCTGGGAACCTGCCAAGGCCTCGGCCAGGCTTTTGCACAGCAGGTTAACCACCAGCTGCAGTAAATCTTGCCAACCAAAAGGTTGACAGGGTTGTTGTAGGTTTTTCCAGGCTATATGGCCATGTTCTGGAGGCAATTTTTCTCCTGACGTTTCGCCTGCATCTATGGCAAGCATCCTCAGAGGTAGTGAAGTCTCACCTCACTACCTCTGAGGATGCTTGCCATAGATGCAGGCGAAATGTCAGGAGAAATACCTCTAGAACATGACTCTATAGCCCGAAAAAAACCCACAAGAACCTAGTAGTGAGGTCTGTTGGAAGTAGGAAAAATGGGTTTATATATCTGTGGAATGACCAGGGTGAGACAAAAGGACTTTTGTCTGCTGGAGCTAGGTGTGAATGTTTCAGCTGATCACCTTGATTAGCATTCAATGGCTTGGAAGTGCCTGGGGGGAATCTTTTGTTGAGAGTAATTTTATGTGCCTGTTTGTTTCCCCTCTGTTGTTTTCCTGTTGTAATTTTTGAGTTTTTTTTAATACTGGTAGCCAGATTTTGTTCCTCCTTTCTGTTGAAATTGTCCACATGTTTCTTGTGGATGTCAATGGCTTCTCTGTGTAGTCTGACATGGTGGTTGTTGGTGTGGTCCAGCACTTCTGTGTTCTCAAATAATATGCTGTGTCCGGGTTGGTTCATCAGGTGCTCTGCTATGGCTGGTCCAACACAGAAGATTCAAACTTTGTTTTTTTCTCCACAATCATGAGCTCAGGAGTATTGTCTGAATAATAATAATAATAATAATAATAATAATAATAATAATAATTATTATTATTATTATTATTATTATTTTCTAATGTGGATCCAAGACCAAACTATATCCAAATACTAACACAATGTTGCTGGTGAAATACATTTCATGCCAGAGTTGTGTATCCAGAGTTGCAACTAAACAATGGTAACAAATGGGGAAAGGAAATGCAGAGTAGTGACTTAGTTTGCTAATCAAAATGTCTTTGCGCTTTGAACTCACAAATCCTGGCATCATGACAGCATTGTCAGGCACTCAATGCAAACTCCCCAAGACCTGCTAAGCATTATTATTATTATTATTATTATTATTATTATTATCATTATTATTATCTGGAAGACAATCAGTCACCAACAGGAAACAGACTACATTTCTAAGTAACTGCCAGCCTTCCCTGCTATTTACTGGTTTGTTCTAAGTACATTTAATGCCTTTTAGCAGAAGGTCTCCATCACCTGCATTTGAAAATGGAATGTCAAGTGCATTAAACATGATGACAGTTTTGAAACAAAAAAAGGCCAAGTTTAAGGTCGTCGTGACTTGCTATAAAGAAATTGCCATATAATTTCACTGGCTGATCGGAAAAGCAAGTTTGAGAAGTGTCTGCCTCTTCACAATGCAGGGACTTGGGTGGCGTCTCCCTTGTGCTTCCCAAAAACCCCAATTCTTTGACAGCAAAATTTCAGATTCCCAGTTTACTTGGTTTTAAACAAGTTCAACCATACATTCATGTTGACTTGCTATTTAATAATTCATTGCTATTTAATAATTCAAACGAAATGCAAAGATACAGAATGGGTGACGCCTGGCTCGAGAGCAGGACGTGTGAAAAAGATCTTGGAGTCCTCGTGGACAACAAGTTAAACATGAGCCAACAATGTGATGTGGCGGCAAAAAAAAGCCAATGGGATTTTGGCCTGCATCCATAGGAGCCTAGTGCCTAGATCTAGGGAAGTCATGCTACCCCTCTATTCTGCTTTGGTTAGACCACACCTGGAATATTGTGTCCAATTCTGGGCACCACAATTCAAGAGAGATATTGACTCTAAGCTGGAATGTGTCCAGGGGAGAGCGACTAAAATGATAAAAGGTCTAGAGAACAAGCCCTATGAGGAGTGGCTTAAGGAGCTGGGCATGTTTAGCCTGAAGAAGAGAAGGCTGAGAGGAGATATGATAGCCATGTATAAATATGTGAGAGGAAGCCACAGGGAGGAGGAGGGAGCAAGCTTGTTTTCTGCTTCCCTGGAGACTAGGACGCGGAACAATGGCTTCAAACTACAAGAGAGGAGATTCCATCTGAACATGAGGAAGAACTTCCTGACTGTGAGAGCCGTTCAGCAGTGGAACTCTCTGCCCCGGAGTGTGGTGGAGGCTCCTTCTTTGGAAGCTTTTAAACAGGCTGGATGGCCATCTGTCAGGGGTGATTTGAATGCAATATTCCTGCTTCTTGACAGAATGGGGTTGGACTGGACGGCTCATGAGGTCTCATCCAACTCTTTGATTCTATGATTCTATGATTGAATAGTTCTATTCTAGCTGAAACTTAGCAAAATTATTTAACATACTTTACTATGTTGACAAACCATTCAAATGCGGACTAGGCAAAACTATGGTGAGGTGGATCTGTAATTGGTTAAGCGAATGAACCCAAAGGGTGCTCAGCAATGCTTCCTCTGCATCCTGGAAAAAAGTGACAAGTGGAGTGTCATCAGCAGGGTTCTGTCCTGTTCAACATCTTTATTAATGACTTAATGACTACACAAATGACCAGCCACTGCCAGCAGGGACAGAGAGTTTCATCTATGCTGATGATCGTGCCATTACCGCTCAAGCAGGGAGCTTTGAGATGGTTGAACAGAAGCTCTCCGAAGCTCTAGGTGCTCTTACTGCCTATTACAGGGGAAACCAGCTGATCCCTAATCCATCCAAAACACAGACATGTGCCTTTCACCTTAAGAACAGACAAGCATCCCGAGCTCTGAAGATCACCTGGGAAGGAATCCCACTGGAGCATTGCAGCGCACCCAAATACCTGGAAAGAGTCACTCTGGACCATTCTTTGACCTACAAGAAGCACTGCCTGAACATCAAACAAAAAGTGGGTGCTAGAAACAATATCATACGAAAGCTGACTGGCACAACCTGGGGATCACAACCAGATACAGTGAAGACATCTGCCCTTGCGCTGTGCTACTCTGCTGCTGAGTACGCATGCCCAGTGTGGAACACATCTCACCACACTAAAACAGTAGATGTGGCTCTGAATGAGAGATGCCGCATTATCACGGGGTGTCTGCGCCCTACACCTCTGGAGAAATTACACTGCTTAGCCGGTATTGCATTGCCTGACACCCGCCGGGAAGTTGCAGCCAATAGTGAAAGGACCAAGGCATAGACATCTCCAGCTCATCGCTTGTTTGGGTATCAGCCAGCACGGGGATTTCACTGGCTTCTCTGTGTAGTCTGACATGGTGGTTGTTGGTGTGGTCCAGCATTTCTGTGTTCTCAAATAATCTGCTGCCTCCAGGCTGGTTCATCAGGGGCTCTGCTGTGGCTGACTTCTCTGGTTGGAGTAGTCTGCAGTGCCTTTCATGTTCCTTGTTTCGTGTTTGGGCAATGCTGCTGCATTTGGTGGTTCCTATGTAGACTTGTCCACAGCCATAGCAGAGCCCCTGATGAACCAGCCTGGACACAGCATATTATTTGAGAACACAGAAATGCTGGACCACACCAACAACCACCATGCCAGGCTACACAGAGAAGCCATTGAAATCCAGAAGCATGTGGACAATTTCAACAGAAAGGAGGAAACCATGAAAATGAACAAAATCTGGCTACCAGTATTAAAAAAACTCTAAAAAGTACAACAGCAAAACAATAGAGAGGAAACAGGCAGGGACATCTAATTATTACCTCTCAACAAAAGATTTTCCCAGGCTCAGCCAGGCCTTCAAATGCTAATGAAAGTGGTCAGTTGAAACATTCACACCCAGCTCCAGCAGAGAAGAGCTCCTTGCCCCACCCCAGCCATTCCACGGATATATAAACCCATTGTCCTAATTCCAACAGACCTCACTACCTCTGAGGATGCTTGCCATAGATGCAGGAGAAACGTCAGGAGAAATGCCTCTACAACATGGCCCTATAGCCCGAAAAACCCCACAAGAACCTAGTGATTCCAGCCTTCGACAATACATTATTATTATTATTATTATTATTATTATTATTATTATTTGTCGTGTCAGAGCAAGCAGTCCATTATATATTACATTTCTAACAGAACAAAGCAAACAGACAGAAAAATACACATCTTGTGAGTTTGGTAGTTGGTTAAATGTCCTTTGACCAGTATCTGGCCACTTGGAGTGCTTCCGGTGTTGCTACAAGAAGGTCCTCCATTGTGCATGTGGCAGGACTCAGGTTGCGTTGCAGCAGGTGGTCAGTGGTTTGCTCTTCTCCACACTCGCATGCCGAGGATTCCACTTTGTAGCCCCATTTCTGAAGGTTGGCTCTGCATCTCGTGGTGCCAGAGCGCAGTCTGTTCAGTGCCTTCCAAGTCGCCCAGTCTTCTGTGTGCCCAGGAGGGAGTCTCTCATTTGGTATCAGCCATTGGTTGAGGTGCTGGGTTTGGGCCTGCCACTTTAGGACTCTTGCTTGCTGAGGTGTTCCAGCAAGTGTCTCTGTAGATCTTAGAAAACTATGTCTAGATTTAAGTCATTGGCATGCTGGCTAATACCCAAACAGGGGATGAGCTGGAGATGTCTCTGCCTTGGTCCTTTCACTATTGGCTGCTACTTCCCGGCGGATGTCAGGTGGTGCAATACCAGCTAAGCAGTGTAATTTCTCCAGTGGTGTAGGGCGCAGACACCCCGTGATAATGCGGCATGACTCATTAAGAGCCACATCTACTGTTTTAGTGTGGTGAGATGTGTCCCACACTGGGCATGCATGCTCAGCAGCAGAGTAGCACAGCGCAAGGGCAGATTATTATTATTATTATTATTATTATTATTATTATTATTATCATGGGTTGGGGGCTTGGATCAAAGGGATCTTTTAAGGGTTTCCATACTTTGTCTTTGCAGTTCGATCTGCAAAGGGCTGTCAGGCCTTTGGATTGCTGCTGAAACTGTAAGCAGTGGCTGCAGGTAACACGCATCTTCCTTCATCAGGAAGGCATCTGAATGAAACCACCCTAGTTTCCAGTACAACTGAACAAACAAAACAAATCCGAGGGCTTTACAACCCACCGGAGGCGTGCGATACTTCCTTTCGACTGGAAAGCTGATCATTACGTGAGTCACATCTTTAGAATGATAATGCTTTTTCACTGGCATTCTGAAACATCGCTTCTGCGCATCTCTCCTTGATCCCCGAGGAGTGTTTGTCTGCAAGGAAGGATGGATCATAACTACAACCACATTAGACGACTGGCAGGATTTGGAGTGGGAGGGGACGGGTATTGCTCGATGGGAGCAAAGAAGTCATTTTCCCATCGCTAAAAAGACGTTGAAAATGCCAACGCTAAGAGCAAGGCAGCTGGAGCAACGTTCCTTGGAGGCACTATAATTTTTTATTATTATTATTGCAAAAAGGCACCGTGGCGCGGAGTATATTATTTTTAATCTTTTGCCATAAAAATAAAATCTACTTCTTTAAAAAAAGGGGAAAAAACAATGCAGTTTCACATTGGCAGCATTTCCCAAAGTCTAATTAACACAGACTGGTAGCAAATCTTATAAGTGTATATATTAGGGCTGGGCGGTTTCGTTTCGTTAATTCGTAATTCGTTAATAATTCGTTAATTTTTTCAATTACAAAACGATAACGAACCATTCTGAAGCAATTATTAAAAAAAACGAATTTTCAAAAACGTTTTGTAAATGCTTCGTATTTCGATATTGTATTCGTTTCATTATTGTTTTGAGGTCGTTTCGTTATTATTTCCGCATGTCTGGGCCAGTTTTATGGTTTAATTAGTGAAAAAAAATTATAATATCACACCAACAGTCAAGAACAGAGGGAGAGGGAAGCTTCAGAAGGTTTTGGAGGTTTTTTAGCGTATTTCGCGGTCGCGTCCGCCATTAACGAATCGATTCGTTATTGTTTCGGAAATCGATTCGTTAATTTTTTACCATTTACGAAATTTCGTAAATATCTAACTTTTTAAAAGGAAAATTTTGTAATTATTTTAAATATCGAAACAAAAAAACCCCCCAAATACAAATCGATTTTAGAAACAAATTTTTCCGTTGTTACCCAGGCCTAGTATATATCGTTTCTGGGGAAGTATTTATTTATTTATCGTGTCATGAGCAACCATACCATTGTGTTACAATTCTAACAGAACAAAACAAACACACAGATTAAAAAGAAAAAGAAAAAAAACACAGATTTTGCAAATTTGGTAGTTGGTTAAATGTCCTTTGACCAGTCTCTGGCCACTTGGAGTGCCTCTGGTGTTGCTGCAAGAAGGTCCTCCTTGTGCATGTGGCAAGGCTCAGGTTGCATTGCAGCAGATGGTCAGTGGTTTGCTCTTCTCCACAATCGCACGTCGTGGATTCCACTTTGTGGCCCCATTTCTGAAGGTTGGCTCTGCATCTCGTGGTGCCAGAGCGCAGTCTGTTCAGCGCCTTCCAAGTCGCCCAGTCTTCTGTGTGCCCAGGGGGGAGTCTCTCATTTGGTATCAGCCATTGGTTGAGGTTCTGGGTTTGGGCCTGCCACTTTTGGACTCTCGCTTGCTGAGGTGTTCCAGCAAGTGTCTCTGTAGATCTAAGAAAACTATGTCTTGATTTAAGTCGTTGACGTGCTGGCTGATACCCAAACAGGGGATGAGCTGGAGATGTCTCTGCCTTGGTCCTTTCAAGGCAGATGTCAGGTGGTGCAATACTGGCTAAGCAGTGTAATTTCTCCAGTGGTGTAGGGTGCAGACACCCTGTGATAATGCGGCATGTCTCATTAAGAGCCACATCTACTGTTTTAGTGTGGTGAGATGTGTTCCACACTGGGAATGCATGCTCAGCAACAGAGAAGCATAACGCAGGGGCAGATGTCTTCACTGTGTCTGGTTGTGATTCCCAGGTTATGCCAGTCAGCTTTCATATGATGTTGTTTCTAGCGCCCACTTTTTGCTTGATGTTCAGGCAGTGCTTCTTGTAGGTCAGAGCACAGTCCGAAGAGACTCCCAGGTATTTGGGTGTGTTGCAATGCTCCAGTGGGATCCCTTCCCGAAGGGGACTCAGGGCGGCTTACAGGAGCAAGGCACAATTTGATGCCTGCATCATAAACAATCGTACACAAAATTACAAGAATTCACAGTTGGCATGCATACAATATAACCATAAAATCAATAAAATCATTAAAACCAAATACAAACCCAGTTTCTCCTCTTACATGGTCAGTGTTTGTTAGCACCTAGATCTAGTTTTTCGTTCCATTCATCCATCCTGCTGGTCTTACTTGCCTAATTGACTGATTTAATTGCCAGAGTGCCCAAAGGCCTGGTCCCATAACCAAGTTTTCACCCTCCTCCTGAAGGCGAGGAGGGATGATGATGCCCTAATCTCCCCCGGGAGTGAGTTCCACAGGTGGGGGGCCACCACTGAGAAAGCCCTGCTCCTCGTCCCCACCAGCCTCACTTGTGACAGTGGTGGGGTCGAGAGCAGGGCCTCCCCAGATGATCTCAGACTCCGGGGTGGGACGTAGAGGGAGATACGTTCGGACAGATACACTGGACCGGAACCGTATAGGGTTTTGTAGGTCAAAACCAGCACCTTGAATTGTGCTCAGAACTGAATCGGCAGCCAGTGGAGCTGGCACAACAGGGGGGTGGTATGCTCCCTGTATGTCGCTCCGGTGAGCAATCTGGCTGCCGCTCGTTGGACTAGTTGAAGTTTCCGAACAGTCTTCAAGGGCAACCCCACGTAGAGAGCGTTGCAGTAGTCTATTCGGGATGTAACAAGAGCGTGGACCACCGTGGCCAGATCAGACTTCCCGAGGTACGGGCGCAACTGGTGCACAAGTTTTAGTTGTGCAAAAGCTCTCCCAGCCACCGCTGAGACCTGGGGTTCCAGGCTCAGCTGTGAGTCCAGGATCACTCCCAAGCTGCTTGATGTTCAGGCAGTGCTTCTTGCTTGAGCGGTGATGGCACGAAAGCTCCCTGCTTGAGCGGTGATGGCACGATCATCAGCATAGATGAAACTCTCTGTCCCTTCTGGCAGTGGCTGGTCATTTGTGTAGATGTTGAACATGGATGGAGCAAGCACGCTCCCCTGAGGCAGGCCGTTCTTCTCTTTCCGCCATCTGGGGAAGTACTAAAGCAAATATCCTTCCATAGTAAATAAATCATTTTCTGTGCCTAGAAAAGGGGAGATCAATTCTGGTAATTTCTGTCATTGAAGACTACAAAAAGGAATGATGGGGAAAAGAGTGGACACAGGATGTGTATACATTATCCATAGTATCAAAATGGTAAGAGCTAGCAGCCATCATTTTAGAATCCAGCATCATCAACTGGAGCTGAATGGCAGATTCTGTTGTACGAGGGTTGAATGAAAAGTAATGCCTCCACCTTTGTAACTCCTCAACAGATGACAGTACTGGTATGCGGCAGATACTGGCTTGTTCAGTAGACTCTCCTCTACAGTTCCATTTTGGTGGGAAGCCTTAGCATTGAACAGTTGTGTTGTTAAAATGCAAAGTATGGAACCCTGTGCAGACGGTTGGCCAATGCAACTTAAGCAACGTGCAGTCATAGAATCATAGAATTGGAAGAACTTAGTGATTCCAGCCATGAAAGCCTTCGACAATACAGAAAATACTCTGTTTTTCTGATTGTCTTTGGCGACCCCTTTGACACCCCCTCAGGGGTCCCGACCCCCAGGTTGAGAAACGCTGATCTAGACACTACACTCTTATTCATGCAGGCCAAAATACCATTGGCTTTTTTAGCTGGCACATGACATTGTTGACACAACATATATCCCACAAGGACTCCAAGATCTTTTTCACATGTGCTGCTGTTGAGCCAGGCATCGTCCCCCATGAATCATAGAATCAAAGAGTTGGAAGAGACCTCCTGGGCCATCATCCAGTCCAACCTTATTCTGCCAAGAAGCAGGAATATTGCATTCAAATCACCCCTGACAGATGGCCATCCAGCCTCTGCTTAAAAGCTTCCAAAGAAGGAGCCTCCACCACACTCCGGGGCAGAGAGTTCCACTGCTAAACGGCTCTCACAGTCAGGAAGTTCTTCCTCATGTTCAGATGGAATCTCCTCTCTTGTAGTTTGAAGCCATTGCTCCGCGTCCTAGTCTCCAAGGAAGCAGAAAACAAGCTTGCTCCCTGCTCCTCCCTGTGGCTTCCTCTCACATATTTATACATGGCCCTCATCATGTCTCCTCTCAGCCTTCTCTTCTTCAGGCTAAACATGCCCAGTTCCCTAAGCCGCTCCTCATAGGGCTTGTTCTCCAGACCCTTGATCATTTGAGTTGCCCTCCTCTGGACACATTCCAGCTTGTCAATATCTCTCTTGAATTGTGGTGCCCAGAATTGGACACAATATTCCAGATGTGGTCTAACCAAAGCAGAATAGAGCATGGGGAGCATTACTTCCTTAGATCTAGACACTATGCTCCTCTTGATGCAGGCCAAAATCCCATTGGCTTTTTTTGCCGCCACATCCCATTGTTGGCTCATGTTTAACTTGTTGTCCACGAGGACTCCAAGATCTTTTTCACACGTACTGCTCTCGAGCCAGGCGTCACCCATTCTGTATCTTTGCATTTCATTTTTTCTGCCAAAGTGGAGTATCTTGCATTTGTCATGAGACTAAGGGGAGCCTCCTGTCACCAAAGGGAAGCAAAGTCCTCACTTGCTGGACAAGGGCAGCCCAATGGCACAGGGCTAGAGTCTTTGTACGACCAGCATTGCTCGGTACCTAAAAGGAATCTCATGCAGCTGGTGTATCTTGGCAAGAAGGATCTGACAAGTTCTTTTGCCAGCTGGCCGTGCGACGGCAAGCCGGCTGTTTCCTGTTAAGTCTAGCCAGTGGAAGCTGCATCAAAAGCAACATACTACCTGGAAACAGGTGCAGAAGCCACATCTAGGGGCTACTTCAATGCAAAAGAGAGGAGGAGGAGGAATTCAGAAAATCTGGTATCTTGATGTCTCTGAAGTTCCAGGAATAAAAAGGACCTTGCAGAAAGATTTGGCCTTGTTCTCCAGCCAGGAAATGTGTAAGGGCCCATTGAGAACTTCTGTTAATAAACAACAAAGCAAAGCTTCCTCCTGCTAAGGTTGAAAACCCTATTGCAGGTAAGCAACAAGGAACGGCCTGAAATATTCCAGCAAAAGGAGTCATGAGGCTGTGAAAGATCTCGATTTTGGGACAATGACCCCCAAACTCTTGCAGTATTTACAACTTGGGCATCTTGGGTTCTATGTTGTCAAGTGTAGTCCAGATCTATGGTTGGTTGGGTTCACAGTGCTCTCTGGATGGAGGTGGAGTACAACTCCTATAAATCAAGGTCATTGGGATTCTGCATGCCAAATGTGGTCCACAGCCATTATCAAAGGGGGTGACAGTGCTCTGCCTTGATGCAGGGTGAACTACAACTTCCACCCTGTTGAGTCAGTCCTCAAACCCCTCCAGTCTGTTCAGTTGCTGATCAATTCCTCTCTGTTTGCTGTGTGCCATAGGAAAGGGTTAAGGGAGAGGCTGTGGGCAGTCATGCAAATTCCACTCAAGGAACCCTGGGATGCCTCCAGTCTGTTCAGTTGCTGATCAATTCCTCTATGCTTGTGGTGTGTCATAGGAAATGGTAGTAAAGGGTTATGGGAGAGGCAGTGGGCGGAGTAATGCAAATTCCACCCAAGGAATCCTGGGATGCCTTCAGTCTGTTCAGTTGCTGATCAATTCCTTTATGTTTGCTGTGTGCCATAGGAAACAGCAAGAAAGAGTTTTGGGAGGCAGTGGGCAGTCATGCAAATTCCACCCAAGGAACCCTGGGATGCCTCCAGTCTGTTCAGTTGCTGATCAATTCCTTTATGTTTGCTGTGTGCCATAGGAAACAGTAAGAAAGAGTTTTGGGAGGCAGTGGGCAGAGTCATGCAAATTCCACCCAAGGAACCCTGGGATGCCTCTAGTCTGTTCAGTTGCTGATCAATTCCTCTGTTTGCGGTGTGTCATAGGAAATGGTGGGAAAGGGTTATGGGAGAGGCAGTGGGCAGAATCATGCAAATTCTTCCCAAGGAACCCTGGGATGCCTCCAGTCTGTTCAGTTGCTGATCAATTCCTCTATGTTTGCTGTGTGCCATAGGAAATAGCAAGAAAGTTTAGTGAGGCAGTGGGCAGTCATGCAAATTCCACCCAAGGAACCCTGGGATGCCTTCAGTCTGTTCGGTTGTTGATCAATTCCTGTTTGCTGTGTGCCATAGGAAAGGGTAGGAAAGGGTTAAGGGAGAGGCAGTGGGCGGAGTAATGCAAATTCCACCCAAGGAATCCTGGGATGCCTTCAGTCTGTTCAGCTGCTGATCAATTCCTGTTTGCTGTGTGCCATAGGAAAGGGTTAAGGGAGAGACAGTGGATGGGGTCATGCAAATTCCACCCAAGGAACCCCAGGATGCCTCCAGTGTGTTCAGTTGCTGATCAATTCCTCCGTGTTTGCTGTGTGCCATAGAAGTGATAGGAAATGGTTAAGGGAGAGGCAGTGGGCAGGGTCATGCAAATTCCACCCAAGGAACCCAGGATGCCCCCAGTCTGTTCAGTTGCTGATCAATTCCTCTGTTTGCTGTGTGCCATAGGAAATGATAGGAAAAGGTTAAGGGAGAGGCAGTGGGCAGAGTCATGCAAATTCTTCCCAAGGAACCCTGGGATGCCTTCAGTCTGTTCGGTTGATCAATTCCTGTTGCTAAGTGCCATAGGAAAGAGATGGAAAGGGTTAAGGGAGAGGCAGTGGGCGGAGTAATGCAAATTCCAGCCAAGTAATCCTGGGATACCTTGTCTGTTCAGTTGCTGATCAATTCCTCTGTTTGTGGTGTGTCATAGGAAATGGTGGGAAAGGGTTATGGGAGAGGCAGTGGGTGGAGCCATGCAAATTCCACCCAAAGAACCCTGGGATGCCTCCAGTCTGTTCAGTTGCTGATCAATTCCTCTGTGTTTGCTGTGTGCTATAGGAAGTGGTAGGAAAGGGTTAAGGGGGATGCAGTGGGCAGAGTCACGCAAATTCCACCCAAGGAACCCTGGGATGCCTTCAGTCTGTTCTATTGATCAATTCCTGTTTGCTGTGTGCCATAGGAAAGGGTTAAGGGAGAAGCAGTGGGCGGAGTAATGCAAATTCCACCCAAGGAACCCTGGGATGCCTCCAATCTGTTCAGTTGGTAATCAATTCCACTGTTTGCTTTGTGCCATAGGAAAGGGTAGGAAAGGATTAAGGGAGAGGCAGTGGGTGGGGTCATGCAAATTCCACCCAAGGAACCCTGGGATGCCTCTAGTCTGTTCAGTTGCTGATCAATTCCTCTGTGTTTGCTGTGTGCTATAGGAAGTGGTAGGAAAGGGTTAAGGGGGATGCAGTGGGCGGAGTCATGCAAATTCCACCCAAGGAACCCTGGGATGCCTCCAGTCTGTTCAGTAGCTGATCAATTCCTCTGCTTGCTGTGTCCCATAGAAAAGGGGTAGGGGAGAGGCAGGGGGCGGATTCATGCAAATTCCACCCAAGGAACCCTGGGATGCCTGCCTGTGGTGGAGGAAACATGTCAAATCTAGAATGAAAATATTCCTTGGTTGGTGGGCCATATTGTTTGGGTTGGACACTGGCAGCGTTTGGGCTATATCTTCATAGTGCTCGCTCTAACCTTCAGTGTTAGTGGCGGGATCGCCTTTGGAGGCTTCTCAGCACTTCGATCTATAGCCTGTTTGTGGAGGCGGGAGGCTATCTGTGTAAGTGGTCACCTCTGCCACATACACAATTTTCACTTTTGTTATGTGTATATAGAAGATAGATAGATGTATAGACAGATAATGTGTATAGATATAATATATATACATTTCTTAGGGTGCCACAAGAAACTTTTGCTTCAAAAAGGGCTCTTGTTGGGGTTCAGCCTGCGTGTGAACCTGAACCTGATTCTCTGATTGTATTTCCTGATGCAACTGAACAGGCTACTGAACATGTATTTTTCCCTGAGGGTTTGGAAACTGTTGATTCTGAGGTCAGTGGCTTGGAAAGTGAAACTGCACAGCCTGATGAGAATGTTTCAGATTCAGGCGGTGATAGCTCTCCAGAGGAGCTAACACCTGCCTTTTTTTAATGAGGATAGGAAAGGACAGATTTGGAAAAACAGGAGTGAATCGCAGAGTCTGTGAAGGTCAAGCAGATTAAAGGAAAGGGAGGCACAGGCTTCAAAGCCTGGAGGCGTGTCCCGAAACAGTTTCTTTAGTTTTAAGTGTCTCTCCCCGGGCCGTCTCGTTAGATCAAGCATTGTTTAGACTGAGGCAATATCTTGGCAGATTTCCCATTTCCCATGGCCTGCATTCCCAGAGGCTTCTAGTTTCCAAGTACGGTTAGTGAAATGCTAACAGGTTCCAGGTTTTTGTAGTATTGCTTTTGGAATTTTGATCTAGTTTTGAGATATTCCTGACTGCCGAGTTTTACTGTGGCTTTTTGACTTTGTATTTTTCCTCTATTTTGTTACCATTTTTCATCAATAAGAAATTATTGTTTTTCCCACAGTCAAGTGTGCTGGATTAATCTTATGGACTCGTTTCCTGATCTGGGTTGCAACAGCTCTGCAGCTGAAAAAGTCTGAGAACCCTTGATTTAGAGCAGACATGAGCAAACTTGGGCCTTCCAGGGGTTTTGGACTACAACTCCCACAATTCCTAACAGCCGGTAGGCTGTTAGGAATTGTGGGAGTTGTAGTCCAAAACCCCTGGAAGGCCCAAGTTTGCCCATGCCTGATTTAGAGGATCTAGATTCCTAGAGAAGTGTTCCCTTAACCCTACAGAATACGAATGAGACTGTATTTTTGTGAAGCACTTTATAAAGTGCTCTACTCCATACTTACAACCTCAACTTTGGGCACTTACAACCTCAACTTTAGAGGTCTCTAGAAAAGAATTCAAAATACTCCATAAAACTTCCAAGTCAGAGGATTGGATGTTGACGCAGTCACATTATTTAGAACACGCCACCTGAAACTGTGTCATGTCACATTTAATGGGGGAGTGTGGAGCAGATCCACTCCAAGTGCTCAAGGCCACATATTGCCAACCTCTTCTCTAAGAGTCATCCTGAGTGATCATTAATGGCTTCTTCTGGCTTTTGTTTCTTTGTTTTCCTCATTCCTAAAGTGGCATCCTGTGGAGGAGTTCTTTAGTCAAAGGAATGAGACAGAGGTACTCAATATCAATCAGACTCTTGCTCTCTTTGGGTTGTGCAAATAGGCAAACAATAAATTAAAGCAGCCACGTTGAACATGTGAACGTCAGTCGATGGCTCACAAAAGCACCATCGAGGGGGATTTTTGGCCTTCACTTGCAGTCGACATCAAGGTCCTCCGGCCAATACTGGTCGTCCATATAGCAATCGCTGTCCGTGCCGCTGTCTGGAGGGCTGGAGGAGAAGCTGGAAGCCAGTCCCTGCTCCCACTCGATGTCCACCAAGCGATAGAGCTCCATTGAAGTCTGGGCATCTTCTACGGACGAATGTCCTTTTCTGCTTACCTAAGGCAAGGCAAGGGGAAACAAAGAACAGGTTGATCAATACATTCCAATCAATGATCAATCAATGCATGCCCAGTGTGGAACACATCACACCCAAAATCTTGGGAGTCACTCTGGACCGTGCTCTGACCTACAAGAAGCACTGCCTGAACATCAAGCAAAAACTTGGGTGCTAGAAACAATATCATATGAAAGCTGACTGGCACAACCTGGGGATCACAACCAGACACAGTGAAGACATCTGCCCTTGCGCTGTGCTACTCTGCTGCTGAGTACACATCTCACCACGCTAAAACAGGGGATGTGGCTCTTCATGAAACATGCCGCATTATCACGGGGTGTCTGCGCCCTACACCACTGGAGAAATTACAGTGTCTAGCCGGTATCGCACCACCTGACATCCGCCGGGAAGTAGAAGCCAATAGTGAAAGGACCAAAGCAGAGACATCTCCAGCTCATCCCCTGTTTGGGTATCAGCCAGAACGTCAACGACTTAAATCAAGACATAGTTTTCTAAGATCTACAGAGACACTCGCTGGAACACCTCAGCAAGTGAGAGTCCAAAAGTGGCAGGCTCAAACCCAGAACCTCAATCCGTGGGTGATACCAAATGAGAGACTCCCCCCTGGGCACACAGAAGACCAGGCGACTTCGAAGGTGCTGAACAGACTGCGCTCAGGCACCACGAGATGCAGAGCCAACCTTAAGAAATGGGGCCACAAAATGGAATCCACAGCATGCGAGTGTGGAGAAGAGCAAACCACTGACCACCTGCTGCAATGCACCCTGAGCCTTGCCACATGCACAATGGAGGACCTTCTTGCAGCAACACCAGAAGCAATCCAAGTGGCCAGATACTGGTCAAAGGACATTTAATCAACTACCAAACTCAAAATTTTGTATTTTCTCTGTTTGATACCCAAACAAGGGATGAGCTGGAGATGTCTCTGCCTTGGTCCTTTCACTATTGGCTGCCACTTCCCGGCGGATGTCAGGTGGTGCAATACCGGCTAGGCAGTGTCATTTCTCCAGTGGTGTAGGGCACAGACACTCCATGATAATGCGGCATGTCTCCTTAAGAGCCACATCCACTGTTTTAGTGTGGTGAGATGTGTTCCACACTGGGCATGCATACTCAGCAGCAGAGTAGCACAGCGCAAGGGCAGATGTCTTCACTGTATCTGGTTGTGATCCCCAGGTTGTGCCAGTCAGCTTTCGTATGATATTGTTTCTAGCACCCAATTTTTTGCTTGATGTTCAGGCAGTGCTTCTTGTAGGTAAGAGCACGGTCCAGAGTGACTCCCAGGATTTTGGGTGTGCTGCAATGCTCCCGTGGGATTCCTTCCCATGTCATCCTCAGAGCTTGGGATGCTTGTCTGTTCTTGAGATGAAAGAACTACAGTTATGAAGTAGCATCAAAAATAATTTTATGGTTGGGGGTCACCACCACATGAGGAACTGTATTAAAGGGTTTCGGCATTAGGAAGGCTAAGAAACACTGTCCTAGGTAGACAGTGAGAGGCAACATGAGAAAACATGAGAAAGGCAACATGAGAAAACACATCCAGAAAATCACATTGTCTGATTTTGAACGAATTTATTTGCAAATATAGATCATCTACTTGTGGATCGTACCAGGATGCGCTATGAATCCAAGAAAGGAAATCGTCATTACCTGTATTGTTTTGGAGAGCAGCTGGCTAGCCAAGTTCTTAAGCGACACACAGTTTCTTACAGACGGACCCATCTTCTTGAGCAGCAGCGGGCATCGGCTTGTGTCCCGTATCCAGGCTCGAGGGTGGAAGTATTTTAAAGCCCGGAAGTCATTGTGAAGGGCGTGGCCCACCACTATTTTGTCCCTCAAGATCTGAAGGATCTGCAAGGATTGGAAAAGGTAGTCAGCCTACTTCCTTAACACAGAAAGTTTCAGGAAGAATATAAATACATGCTTAAAGTTTTTGCCCCTACTTTTATTTATTTAAAGGACCCAACAAGCAAAGATTACAAACATTTTCTTAAAATAAACAAGTGGACACAGCAAGATAATGTTGTGACAGAGTTATTACAACACAAACACTATGTACATGCTTTTTGTTCCTGGGTTAAAAATGTCAATTCCTAATTGGTTCTACCATCAAAACATGGGAAAAGTTTATTAAACTGCCAAAACTTAGTTTTTGCAGGAGCACATTTTGCGATAGTTTTTCAATGAATTTCCCACTGATTTTATTCATGTGTCCAAAGTTCTGTTTATTGTTTAATTATGGTGTTTATGATTTAATTAATATAATATTCACCTTAGCTTGTGGAAGCCACAAAAACAAAGTTTTTGGAGTCCGACAACTACTTTCAAAGTTTGTTTATTTTTTCGTGTCAGGAGCGACTTGAGAAACTGCAAGTCACTTCTGGTGTGAGAGAATTGGCTGTCTACAAGGATTTTGCAGGGGATGGCTGGATGTTTTACCATCAGGTCGGAGGCTTCTCTCATGTCCCTGCATGGAAAGCTGGAGCTGACAGACAGGAGCTCAACCCACTCCCCGGATTCAAACCGCCGTCCTTTTGGTCAGCAGTCCTGCTGGCACAAGGGTTTAACCCATTGCACCTTTGGGGGTTCCACTTTCACAATAAGGACTGCACAATTAAACAGGAAATGATACTTGCAAGCCTGGAACAGTTTTCAAATTTTCTTACATAGTGTAATTGCTGGTTCCATATATATATGCTAATAATATAATATGCTAATATAATATAATGTGTGTGTTTATATATTATATATAAATATCATAGAATCATAGAATCCTAGAGTTGGAAGAGACCTCCTGGGCCATCCAGTCCAACCCCATTCTGCCAAGAAGCAGGAATATTGCATTCAAATCACCCCTGACAGATGGCCATCCAGCCTCTGCTTAAAAGCTTCCAAAGAAGGAGCCTCCACCACACTCGGGGCAGAGAGTTCCACTGCTGAACGGCTCTCACAGTCAGGAAGTTCTTCCTAATGTTCAGATGGAATCTCCTCTCTTGTAGTTTGAAGCCATTGTTCAAACTACTATATTGTATATAATATTATAATGTAATGCAATATAATACTAATAATAATATATTATAATTATATATTTATATTACATGTAATATTACTAATAATATTACAATATACTATATAATGGTATAGTACTATATAATGGTATAGTACAATATAGTTACATTTAATACTGATATTGTTCTATGCTATTATAATAGATTGTGTGTATGTGTATGTGTGTGTGTGTATATATATATATATATATATAATAAACCGCTCTGAGTCCCCTTCAGGGTGAGAATGGCGGCATATAAATGTCGTAAATAAATACATAAGTACTAGGGCTGGGCGGTTTCGTTCATTAATTTCGCAATTCGTTATTAATTCGTTATTTTTTTTTTGATAACGAAGCGATATTGAACCATTCAGGAGCAACTAAAAATCGAAACGAATTTTTCAATTTGTTTCGTAATTGTTTCGAAATCGTTTTGTTATTATTTCCGCATGTCTGGTGCAAGTTTTATAGTTGTTGTTTGTTTTATCAATGAAAAAAATATATAATTATCTCACCAACAGTCAACAACAGAGGGAGAGGGAAGCTTCAGAAGTTCCCCCTCTCCCATTTGGAGGGGTTTTTTTAGCGTATTGCGCGGTCGCGTCCGCCATTAACGAATCGATTCGTAATTGTTTCGTTATTGTTTCGTAATTTCCGAAATTTCATAAATTTCGAACTTTTTTAAAGAAAAATTTCGGAATTCTTTTAAAAATTGAAACGCAAAAACCCCCTAAAAACGAATCGAGTTTAGAAACAAATTTTTCCGTGGTTGCCCAGTCCTAATAAATACCGTATATACTCGATTATAAGCCAACCTGAATATAAGCCGATGCACCTAATTTTACCACAAAAAAACAGGAAAACGGATCGACTCGAGTATAAGCCGAGGGTGGGAAATGCAGCTGCTACGGGTAAATTGCAAAATAAAAATAGATACCAATTAAATTACATTAAGTGAGGAATCAGTAGGTTATATATTTTCGAATATTTACAAAAATGGTAATTGAAGATAAGACTGTCCAACTCTGATTAAATGGTTATTTACCTTCTTCAATGTAAATGTGCTTATGTATCCTTCCAACAATAATAAAGAGAGTAACGTAATAAATGTAATAACAACAATAATAAAAATGGTAAAATAATGAATGTAGCAATAACAACACTTATACAGTAAAATAATAAATGTATAATAATAGAGTAAAATGATAAATGTAATAATAATAAATAGAATAAAATAATAAATGAAATGAAAATAATAATAACCGAGTAAAATAATAAATAACGTTGAGTATAAGCCAAGGGGGACTTTTTCAGCCTAAAAAACTAGGCTTATACTCGAGTATATACAGTACATTCCACTCTAAATACATAATCATAACCCATAGTTCTGAGTACTGTGTAGATCCTGTCCCATGATTCTCGAGTCCCATGATACTAACAGGAGCGGTGCGCAGGGAGCATATAACCCCTCTGTTACGCCAACTCCACTGGCTACCAATTTGATTCCGGGCACAATTCAAAGTGCTGGCGTTGGCCTATAAAGCCCTAAACGGTTCCGGCCCAAGTTACCTATCCGATCGCATCTCTGCCTACGAACCCACTAGGACTTTGAGATCTTCCGGGGAGGCCCTGCTCTCGATCCTGCCTGCAACACAGGCACGGTTGGCAGGGACGAGAGACAGGGCCTTCTCTGTGGTGGCCCCTCGGCTGTGGAACGCCCTTCCCACGGACATCAGATCGGCTCCATCTCTAATGGTATTTCGAGAAAAGCGAAATCTTGGTTATTTGAACAGGTGTTTGAATAGGCAGTGCAATGAATATAGGAACGGAACAACGGATGACGAGTCTGGATCATGTTTATTGGTTATTGATGTTAATTGTCTCGTCTGTTATTGTTGCAATCCAGAGCAGGGGACGAGGCCCTAAGATAACTATCCACCACACTTGGCTGTGAAAAACAATCCTTTTTTATTGAAGAAAAATGGTTACAAAATAAAGGAAAAATGCAAGTCAAAAGCCACAGCAAAATCAGCAAACATGAATTTAAATGGACAAAGCAAAACCAAAAGCCTCACTGGGAAAATACTGGATTCTGTTAGCAATCCACTAACCGTACTTGATATCCTAGAAATCTTCCCAAACTATGGCCAGGGAACCGGGAGAACTGCCAAGGTCTTCATCAATTCTGAAACGATGCCTGAACTGAGGCAATCAGCTCGGCGTATTGCAATTAAAACTCAAGAATCGGTTCCGTGAACCGCCCTTCTGTTTTGAAGCCAATGTTTTTAATTCTTGAATTCGGGAGGATCGACGCAAACTGAGTGTTTTACTTCTGTCTTCCCAAATTTGGCCCCTTCTGTTGTCATTATGGTTAACAGGTGCAGAAGGGAGGGAAAGGTCATGGCTTCCCTCTGAAACATTCTCAGGAACACTGGTACTTTCATTTTCCAAATCCACAGAAGTTCCTTCCTCACTAATTTCAGGAACATTGGCATTTTCCAAACCTACAGCAGTTCCTTCCTCACTAATTTCAGGAGCATTGGCATCAAAAGGTACATTTCTATTAGCATCAGTAAATATACTTTCATTAGCATCAGGAGGAACAAACAGAGAATCAGGTTCAAGTTCAAACTCAGGCTGAACCCCAACAGTTATTGTGTTAATTGTTTTTAAATATCTTGTTGATGTTAGCATTGAATTTTTGCTGCTACCGTTGTTAACCGCTGTGAGTCGCCTAAGGGCTGAGAACAGCGGTATACAAATAAAGTAAGTAAATAAATAAAATAAATGCTCACCTCTCCTTGGGCCACCTTGAAAGGAGTGGCGTTTTCCATGTGCCTTTGGGTGATCCCGCTCCACGGAGTCCTATAATCGACAACCGGAAGCTCTGGGCGGATGTATTTGTCGTAGATGACGTCTCCGTCATAGCTGACCACCGTACACCGGGCCAACTCGCTCGTTTTCCCATTCGGTCCGGTGCCTACCATTTCGCAATCAATTGCCACACACTTCTTCGGTTTCTTGAGCTTCGGGCAGGACGAAGAACCCACGTTCTTTGCAGAACTGCTGGCGACCTGAAGATCTCGAGATGGTGAAGGCTGCTTGGCTGGGCTGGACGAAGGGGAAGAGTTGACCGGAGGAGGAGATGTGACTGAGTCCACCTTTGCTATATCCTCGAGCGACAACGGACCGTTCTGCCTGGCTTCCAAGAGTAAGGTGCGTTGTGATTTACCACTTGACATCAACAGAGTCTTCTCCCTCGATCCACCTCTCAGGCGTCGCCACTGCTCTAGATCTCTTCGTGATGAAAAACGTTGGTGCTTCCGGCTTTTCTTTTTCTTCTGGACAGCGCTTGTCGCACCCACGTGAGATTTATGTAGAAGGTGGTGTGGGCTCCAGCTGGAGCAACAACATTTGGGTACCTGTCGATCCATCCTCAAGCGGTTTCCCTGGTCCACTTTCCCTGGGCTTATCTCCCCTGACGAGTATATGGGGATCCTGACAAATGAAAAGGCAGTAAGGTGAGAAAAGGGGTTGGGCAAGTGTTCTGTCGCGCGCTGGGCCTGTAACAGCTGTCTTTTCTATAAGACGTATACTTTAAGCCCAGTGGGAAGCCAGGGCGCCTCAAAGAGAGGTTCCAGGGATTTTTCTGAAGTGATGGTCTTTAGAGTCTTTAATGATACAACAAAGTCTTAATTATGGAACAAACAACAAATCTTCAATGGTTCAAACAACACTTCAAGGCTTTCTTAGTCTAGTCCTCAATGGACTGGTACCTGACTTTGATTAACTGAACTTTCTCTGTAGGAAAAAACCCTATTTAACCTCTCCCAGGCTGTTTACTTTCTATGCCTCATCGGTGTGGGTCCTACTACCAATTCCAAATGCGTCTGGGTATCGAGTAGACCTAACCTGCCAAGGCTTGTAGATATTTCAGCTGGAGTTCTGTGGATCTGTAGTGCTGTCCTCCCTCAGAGAATTCTTTGAAAACTTCAGGACTGTTTTCCTTCTGATTGCTGTTAGGCTGAGAGGCTGTGAGCTCTCAGCCAGAGCCTTGGGACCTTTTCCCTGGAATTTCTGTTTCTGTTTCCCCGGATGTTATTGAGAAAAGAAGCTTTTTCTACGGGACGAGCTGGTCTACGTCCCATAGTTTAGCTTCCTAATGTGAGACTGCCCAAAAAATGGCTCCTTTCCCTCCCAGAGCCCTGAACAAGGGGCGGAACCAAAGCTTAATTTTGATGGACAGGTGGCCTGCCCTATGACTGCAAACAGATAACAGAAAGAAAATAAAGTTGGAGCTCCTGGTACAGCCATACCAGCACAGCAAGAGTTGCTAACTCAAGCCCCAACTACACTGCCATATAAAATCCAGAGTATCTCCTTTGAACTGGATTATATGGCAGTGTAGATTCATATAATCAAGGTCAAAGTAGGTAATAAGAATAATAATCTGGATTATTGTATGGCAGTGTAGAGGGGGATCAACAAATATCCCTCTGTAGTTGTAATTGTAGTTTCTGGGTTTTATAGTTCACCTACAATCAAAGAGCATTCTGAGCTCCGCCAACAATGGGATTGAACCAAACTTGGCACACAAATTATATTATAAGTGTAGATTATAAGAATCTACACTGTCATATAATCCAGTTCAAAGCAGATAATCCGGATTATATGGTAGTTATAACTCAGATCCTGTGGAAGTTTGATTTTGAGACTGCCACTCACAGAATCCCCTAATGGTTGGGATATTTTGGGGGCCTGCATTCCAAAACTCAGGCCTACACAGCCGTATTATCTGCTTTGAACTGGATTATAAGAGTCTACACTGTCATATAATCCAGTTCAAAGCAGATAATCCAGATTATATGGTACTGTTATAACCCAGATCCTGTGGAAGTTTGATTTTGAGATTGTGATTCCCAGAATCCCCTAATGGCTGGGATATTTTGAGGGCCTGGAATCCAAAGCTCAGGCCTACACAGCCATATAAAAACCAGATTATCTACTTTGAATTGGATTATCTGAGTCCACATTGGGATAATGTGAAATTTTCTGCCTTGATATTCTGGAATATAGGGCTGTGTGAATAGGCCCCCAGATGATCAAAGCAAATAATCCACATTTATCTGCTTTGATGTGGATTATAGGAGTCTACACTGCCATATAATCCAGTTCAAAGCAGATAATCCGTATTATATGGTAGTTATAACCCAGATCCTATGGAAGTTTGATTTTGAGACTGCCACTCCCAGAATCCCCTAATGGCTGGGAGATTTTGGGGGCCTGAAATCCAAAACTCAGGCCTACACAGCCATATTATCTGCTTTGAACTGGATTATAAGAGTCTACACTGTCATATAATCCAGTTCAAAGCAGATAATCCAGATTATATGGTATTGTTATAACCCAGATCCTATGGAAGTTTGATTTTGAGACTGCCACTCCCAGAATCCCCTAATGGCTGGGAGATTTTGGGGGCCTGCAATCCAAAACTCAGGCCTACACAGCCATATTATCTGCTTTGAACTGGATTATAAGAGTCTACACTGTCATATAATCCAGTTCAAAGCAGATAATTCAGATTATATGGTATTGTTATAACCCAGATCCTGTGGAAGTTTGATTTTGAGACTGTGACTCCTGAAATCCCTTAATGGCTGGGAGATTTTGGGGGCCTGCAATCCAAAACTCAGCTATATTATCTGCTTTGAACTGGATTATAAGAGTCTACACTGTCATATAATCCAGTTCAAAGCAGATAATTTAGATTATATGGTATTGTTATAACCCAGATCCTGTGGAAGTTTGATTTTGAGACTGTGATTCCCAGAATCCCCTAATGGCTGGGAGATTTTGGGGGGCTGCAATCCAAAACTCAGGCCTACACAGCCATATTATCTGCTTTGAACTGGATTATATGGCAATGTAGACTCATATAATCCAGCTCAAAGCAGACAAAGTGTCTTATCTGCTTTAATCATCTGGATTACATGGCAGTGTAGAAGGGGCCACAGGCACACTTTCCCAACTCTGGCTGAAGTTATTTACAAAGGGCAGCCTGGCCATCTACACAGACCGGTTTGATTCCTCCCAAGTTCAGCCTTTCCCCCTCCCTCCAGTTGCTGTGGGTCTGAGAAATGTGGCCCAGGCTCCCCTCTGCCCTCCCACCCCACTCGTTCCCCCAAATGTCTATTGACACCCTATTATTTCCCTATTATGATTTCCCCCTTACCTAAGCCAGCCGGCTCCCACGTGGCTTTCCCGGAAGCGATGGCTTCCACATGCCCGGGCAAGTCCCAGGCTTCGGCCACGCCTCCTAGCCCTGATTGGACGCCTTCGAGGTGCGATTAACATATTCCCTGCCTGGCGTTCCCTTCTACTGCGCATGTCTGTGTGGATCCCTGTGCTGAGAGTAAGAGAACTGGTTGTTCCTCTTTATTTGGTTTGCAGAATTGCATCTGCATTGCAGAATTGATACGGCTTGACACCACTTTTGAGTGCCAGGGCTCTGTGCAATGGAATTCTGGGAGTTCTAGTTTGGTGAGGCACCAACTTTTGGCAGAGATCTTGGAAAACTACAACTCCCAAAAGGCTAAAGACCTTGGAAAACTACAACTCCCATTTATTTATTTATTTATCGAGTCATCAGCAACCAGTCAATTATATTACATTTCTAACAGAACAAAGCAAACAAACAGACAAAATACAAAAATACAAAATTTGTGAGTTTGGTAGTGGATTAAATGTCCTTTGAGCAGTATCTGGACACTTGGGAGTGCCTCTGGTGTTGCCACAAGAAGGTCCTCCCTTGTGCATCATGTGGCAGGGTTCAGGTTGCATTGCAGCAGGTGGTCAGTGGTTTGCTCCTCTCCACATTCGCATGTCGAGGATTCCACTTTGTGGCCCCATTTCTAAAGATTGGCTCTGCATCTGGTGGTGCCAGAGCGCACTCTGTTCAGTGCCTTCCAAGTCGCCCAGTCTTCTGTCTGCCCAGGGGGGAGTCTCTCATTTGGTATCACCCATGGACTGAGGTCCTGGGTTTGAGCCTGCCACTTTTGGACTCTCGCTTGCTGAGGTGTTCCAGCAAGTGTCTCTGTAGATCTTAGAAAACTATTTCTTGATATTTGTTTGTCGTGTCAGAACAACCAGTCTAACAGAACAAAGCAAACAAAAAGAAAAATACACAACTTTGAGTTTGGTAGCTGGTTAAATGTCCTTTGACCAGTATCTGGCCACTTGGAGTGCTTCCGGTGTTGCTGCAAGAAGGTCCCACTTTCTTGATTTAAGTCGTTGACGTGCTGGCTGATACCCAAACAGGGGATGAGCTGGAGATGTCTCTGCCTTCGTCCTTTCACTATTGGCTGCTACTTCCCAGCGGATGTCAGGTGGTGCAATGCGAGCTAAACAGTGTAATTTCTCCAGCGGTGTAGGGCGCAGACATGTCTCATTAAGAGCCACATCCACTGTTTGAGCGTGGTGAGATGTGTTCCATACTGGGCATGCGTGCTCAGCAGCAGAGCAGCACAGCGCAAGGGCAGATGTCTTCACTGTATCTGGTTGTGATCCCCAGGTTGTGCCAGTCAGCTTTCGTATGATATTGTTTCTAGCACCCACTTTTTGCTTGATGTTCAGCCAGTGCTTCTTGTAGGTCAGAGAACGGTCCAGAGTGACTCCCAGGGATTTGGGTGTGTTGCAATGCTCCCGTGGGGTTCCTTCCCAGGTAATAATCCTCAGAGCTCGGGATGCTTGTCTGTTCTTAAGGTGAAAGGCACATGTCTGTGTTCTAGATGGATTAGCTAGAGCCCCCGGTGGCTCAGTGGGTTAAAGCACTGAGCTGCTGAGCTTGTTGATCGAAAGGTTTCAGGTTCGATTCCGGGGAGCGGCGTGAGCTTCCGCTGTCAGCCCTAGCTTCTGCCAACCTAGCAGTTCGAAAACATGCAAATGTGAGTAGATCAATAGGTACCACTCCGGCGGGAAGGTAACGGCACTCCATGCAGTCATGCCAGCCACATGACCTTGGAGGTGTCTACGGACAACGCTGGCTCTTCAGCTTAGAAATGGAGATGAGCACCACACCCCAGAGTCAGACATGACTGGACTTAATGTCAGGGGACTACCTTTACCTTTACCTTTAGGGATCAGCTGGTTTCCCCTGTAATAGGCAATAAGAGCACCTAGAGCTTCGGAGAGCTTCTGTTCTACTATCTCAAAGCTCCCTGCTTGAGTGGTGATGGCACGATCATCAGCATAGTGTGCTGAGTGTAGGAGACCCTATTGTGCCTCCTTATTTGGGTTGCATAATTGCATTTGCATTACAGAATTGATACGGCTTGTTTGAGTGCCAAGACTCAGTGCTATGGAATTCTGGAAGTTCTAGTTTAGTGAGGCACCAACTTTTGGCAGAGACCTTGGGAAACTACAACTCCCAAAAGGCTAAAGACCTTGGAAAACTACAACTCCCATGATTATGTAGCAATGAGCCCTGGCTGTTCGAGTGGGACCAAACTACATTTAATTCTACAGTGTAGATGCACCTTGAGGCACCAGCTTTTGGCAGAGAAGCTTAGGGACCTTGGAAAACTACAACTCCCATGATTATGTAGCAATGAGCCCTGGTGGTTCGAGTGGGACCCAACTATATTGAATTCTACAGTGTAGATACACCTTGAGGCACCAACTTTTGGCAGAGAAGGCTAGAGACCTTGGAAAACTACAACTCCCATGATTATGTAGCAGTGAGCCCTGGCTGTTCGAGTGGGACCAAACTAAATTTAATTCTACAGTATAGATGCACCTTGAGGCACCAACCTTTGGCAGAGAAGGCTAGAGACCTTGGAAAACTACAACTCCCATGATTATGTAGCAGTGAGCTCTGGCGGTTCGAGTGGGACCAAACTACATATAATTCTACAGTATAGATGCACCTTGAGGCACCAACTTTTGGCAGAGAAGGCTAGAGACCTTGGGAAACTGCATCTCCCATGATTATGTAGCAATGAGCCCTGGCGGTTCGAGTGGGACCAAACTACATTTAATTCTACAGTGTAGATGCACTCTGAGGCACCACATTTTGGCAGAGAAGGCTAGAGACATTAGAAAGCTACAACTCCCAAAAGGCTAAAGACCTTGGAAAACTACAACTCCCAGGAGGGTAAAGACCTTGGAAAACTACAACTCCCAAAAGGCTAAAGACCTTGGAAAACTACAACTCCCATGATTATGTAGCAATGAGCCCTGGCGGTTCGCGTGGGACCAAACTACATTTATTTCTACAGTATAGATGCACCTTGAGGCACCAAATCTTGGTAGAGAAAGCTAGAGACCTTGGAAAACTACAACACCCGGGATTATGTAGCAATGAGCCCTGGCAGTTCAAGTGGAACCAAACTACATTTAATTCTACAGTGTAGATGCACTCTGAGGCACCAAATTTTGGCAGAGAAGGCTAGAGACATTAGAAAGCTACAACTCCCAAAAGGCTAAAGACCTTGGAAAACTACAACTCCCAGTATTATGTAGCAATGAGCCCTGGCGGTTCGAGTGGGACCAAACTACATTTAATTCTACAGTGTAGATGCACTCTGAGGCACCAAATTTTGGCAGAGAAGGCTAGAGACATTAGAAAGCTACAACTCCCAAAAGGCTAAAGACCTTGGAAAACTACAACTCCCAGGATTATGTAGCAATGAGAAACAGATATGTCCACCATGGACATATGTGGGGAATGTCCAGCGTGTGAGACAGAACTCTTGTCTGTTTGAGGCAAGTGTGAATGTTGCGATTGGCCACCTTGATTAGCATTGTATAGCCTTGCAGCTTCAAAGCCTGGCTGCTTTCTGCCTGGGGGAATCCTTCGTTAGGAGGTGTTTTCTAACCCTGATTGTTTCTTGTCTGGAATTTCTTCTTGCAGTTTCCATGAACTGCATTCACTTGTTTGAAAAATGTGAAGCAAGGCCTATGGAAACGATCCACGCACTATTTGCCTGATCACACTGACATGACAAAACACTCCCACTGCTCATCACTATGTGGATAAGCCCATCTCCAACAAGTCTATCTGGGCCCACAAGGAATAATCACAGCCGTCATTACAGGAATCTCCAGCAAAGCACAACTATAGTACTGCAAGAAATATCTATATTCTGTAGATGTTCTTCTCGTTGTGTTTCGTCTCTGTGAAGCAACTTGTCCAGTGCCTCATGATGCACAGTGATCATGCGCAGAAAGGCAAAGGCTGATAGGAACAACTCCATGGTTTGGGGCAAAGAAGCCATCTTTGCTCCCTTTGTTTCAGGTAAGCCTTGTCTTAGAGTGCATTAGAAATCTGAGTGTGTGTTTGAGACTAGCCGCTCTGAGTGTTGTTTTGTTTGGGAGGTGAGGCAGTGATTGACAGTTGCAGAGAAGCAATTAGTGACTCTTCGTTCCCTGTTCTTTGAAGCTCTCTGGGGGTGAGTGTTTGTTTCCTGTTTAACCTATATAAGCCAGGGCCTGAGCTCAAGTGGCAGTTGGGTTCCCACAGAAGTTGAGGAAGCAACAATCCATCTTTGCTCCCTTTGCTTCAGGTAAGCCTTGTCTTAGAGTGCATTAGAAATCTGAGTGTGTGTTTGAGACTAGCTGCTCTGAGTGTTGTTTTGTTTGGGAGGTGAGGCAGTGAATGACAGTTGCAGAGAAGCAATTAGTGACTCTTTGTTCCCTGTTCTTTGAAGCTCTCTGGGAGTGAGTGTTTGTTTCCTGTTTAACCTATATAAGCCAGGACCTGAGCTCAAGTGGCAGTTGGGTTCCCACAGAAGTTGAGGAAACAGCAATCCATCTTTGCTCCCTTTGTTTCAGGTAAGCCTTGTCTTAGAGTGCATTCAAAATCTGAGTGTGTGTTTGAGACTAGCTGCTCTGAGTGTTGTTTTGTTTGGGAAGCGAGGCAGTTGCAGGGAAGCAATTAGTGACTCATTGTTCCTTGTTTTTGAAGCTCTCTGTGAGTGAGTGTTTGCTTCCTGTTTAAGCCCTGTGAGGAGCGACTTAAAGAGCTGAGCATTTTTAGCCTGAAGAAGAGAAGGCTGAGAGGAGACATTATTAGAGCCATGTATAAATATGTGAGAGGAAGCCACAGGGAGGAGGGAGCAAGCTCGTTTTCTGCTTCCCTGGAGACTAGGACATGGAACAATGGCTTCAAACTACAAGAGAGGAAATTCCACCTGAACATGAGGAAGAACTTCCTGACTGTGAGAGCTGTTCAGCAGCGGAACTCTCTGCCCTGGAGTGTGGTAGAGGCTCCTTCATTATTATTATTATTATTATTATTATTATTAACTTTATTTGTACCCCGCTAGCATCTCCCGAAGGACTCGATGTGGCTTACAAAGGCCAAGGCCTCAACACAACAACAGCAAAACAATAACAATACGATGCAAAGCAAATTAAAAACATAAGCAATAACAAAACATTACATCATTACGCAATAAAAACCAGGGCCGGGCCAGTGATGGGTACAGGTTAAAAAGTGCTGGGTGTGGCAGGTGGTATGCTGGATTTCTGGACAAGTGCAATGTGCAGAGAGTCTTAAACTCTAATAAAGTGCTTCTGGGACGTAGTACTAGAGGTTATCCTAATCCGGAAAGGCACATCGGAATAGCCAGTTCTTCAACTTCTTCCTAAAGACTGCCAACGTGGGTGCTAGTCTAATGTCTTTGGGGAGGGTGTTCCAAAGTCGGGGGGCAACCACAGAGAAGGCCCTGTCTCTCGTCCCCACCAAACGCGTCTGCGACGCAGGTGGGATCGCAAGCAGGGTCTCTCCGGATGACCGAAGGGAGCACGTGGGTTCGTACACAGAAATGCGGTCACGCAGGTAGGCAGGTCCCAAACCATTTAGGGCTTTGTAGGTAAGCACCTGCACCTTGAATTGGGTTTGGTAGGTAAACGGCATCCGATGGAGCTCCTTAAACAGGAGGGTTGACCTCTCTCTGTAAGGGTTGACCTCTCTCTTTGGAAGCTTTTAAACAGAAGCTGAATGGCCATCTGTTGGGGGTGCTTTGGATGCAATTTTCCTGTTTCTTGACAGGGGGTTGGACTGGATGGTCCAGGAGGTCTCTTCCAACTCTATGATTCTATGAAATCTCCTTTGAAATAATCTTGCTGAAATGGTTTGCCTCTAATCAGAAATGACTTCTAGGTTCTTGTGGGTTTTTTCGGGCTATAGAGCCATGTTCTAGAGGCATTTCTCCTGACGTTTCGCCTGCATCTATGGCAAGCATCCTCAGAGGTAGTGAGGTCTGTTGGAATTAGGACAATGGGTTTATATATCTGTGGAATGGCTGGGGTGGGGCAAGGAGCTCTTCCCTGCTGCAGTTAGGTGTGAATGTTTCAGCTGATCACCTTCATTAGCATTTGAAGGTCTGCCTGAGCCTGGGAAAATCTGTTGCTGGGAGGTGTTAATCTGTGCCTGGTTTTTTCCTCTCTGTTGTTTTGCTGTAGTGATTTTAGAGGTTTTTAATACTGGTAGCCAGATTTTGTTCATTTTCATGGTCTCTTCCTTTCTGTTGAAATTGTCCACATGCTTGTGGATTTCAATGGCTTCTCTGTGTAGTCTGACATGGTGGTTGTTGGTGTGGTCCAGTATTTCTGTGTTCTCAAATAATATGCTGTGTCCAGGCTGGTTCATCAGGTGCTCTGCTATGGCTGACTTCTCTGATTGAAGGAGTCTGCAGTGCCTTTCATGTTCCTTGATGCGTGTCTGGGCAATGCTGCGTTTGGTGGTCCCTATGTAGACTTGTCCACAGCTGCATGGTATACAATGGTAGACTCCTGCAGAGGTGAGAGGATCCCTCTTGTCCTTTGCTGAACGTAGCATTTGTTGGATTTTCTTGGTGGGTTTGTAGATTGTTTGTATGCTGTGTTTCCTCGTCAGCTTCCCTATGTGGTCAGTGGTTCCCTTGATGTATGGCAGGAACACTTTTCCTCTGGGTGGATCTTCATCTTGACTCTCGTGGCTTCTTCTCGGTGGTCTTGCAGCTCTTCTGATGTCTGAGGTGGAGTCTCCATTGGCCTGGAGAGCCCAGTTGAGGTGGTTCAGTTCATCTTGGAGGAGGTGGGCTTCGCAGATTCTTTTTGCACGGTCTGCCAAGGCTTTAATGGTGCTTCTTTTTTGAAATGACTTCAATTCCTGCAACAAGAAATGACTAAGATCTTCAGTGGCTTCTAGTCACAATGACCTTCAGATATTCAGAGCAACGTGCCTCGGAATACCGGTTGCTGAGAAACAGGGTGTTCAAGGCCGCTGCCTTTGTGTCCCTTTCGGCTTCATAAGCAGCCTATGGGAACAGGATGCCGGACGATGGAAGCCTTAAAAGGCATTGCTTTTTGCCGCAGCTCTTGCGCCCATGTGCTCAGCACACGACACACTGGCCCTTGCTGGATAGACTTTCATTAGTCTACGTGGCATGGCTGGAAATTGCTTGTGATGGTGGGAGACCTTCCAACCTGCCTCTTCCTGCCTTTCCAGCTCTCAGAAAATATTGTTTTTCCCCCTAATAGCATTGGCCATGCACACAGGTTGGCGGGCTTAAATAGCAGGGGGCTGACACCACGTCTGGATGGAGAAAAAGGTGTTGGATGCTTTCCGCCAGCCATTCAAGGGGATGAACTCATTAAATTAGGCAGAGGGCCTGCCGCTGTCCTGCTTCTTGGCCAAATGGGGTTGGACTGGATGGCCCAGGGGGTCTCTTCCAACTTTAGGATTCTATGAAATAGCAACAGAATCGAGCAACAAATGGCTCTCATTTCCAGCAGGCTTTTTTGCAATTTTTTTTTTTTGGTCTTTCTAACTGCCTTGTTTCTTACCTTCTCACCTGGATGTTCCTCATTAAACTCGGAAGTTCCCCAGTGTGCCAGAGATCTTTGCTCCGTCTCCTCCTCCCTTGTCCTCAAAGCCCCTGGAAGTCCAGTGTGGAAGAGAGCGGTGGTAATTTGCACTCTCCTCTTGTGCAAATAAGATTTCTAATAGGCACAGACACCTGCTGGCTTGGTTGGCAGGGAGATAACGGAAGGCAGCGCGGTTGTATGAAGGCGCAAGAACAATGCGAGAGGGATCTTACGCTTCTCTGTTCAAGGGGGGAAAGGAGAAGGAGACCAAACGAGAAGGCAGAAAGAGAGAAGCTGGCCTTGGCGTGTATATTCCTCCTCCCACACTCCACTCATGCTTTGTAGCACTTCCAACACTGCAGAACTCTAAAATTGATGTCTGGTAGAGCACTGTTCCTGGATATTTGAGTGACAGACGTAGCTGGGGTGTCTTTGCCCAGATCAATGGGTTGAGTGCCTCATTTGTGCCCCATTTGTCCCCTTGTGTGGTGAGGATCCTTCACCATTTTCCATCAACAGCAGTTTGCTCTGTGTGGATCTATCCCAAGCATGGGCAAACTTGGGCCTTCCAGGTGTTTTGGACTCCAACTCCCTCCATTCCTAACAGCCTTAGGCCCTTTCCTTTTCACACTGAGGCATTTCTCCCACTGAGGCCTTTCCTTTTCACACTGAGGCATTTCTCCCACTGAGGCCTTTCCTTTTCACACTGAGGCATTTCTCCCACTGAGGCCTTTCCTTTTCACACTGAGGCATTTCTCCCACTGAGGCCTTTCCTTTTCACACTGAGGCATTTCTCCCATTGAGGCCTTTCCTTTTCACACTGAGGCATTTCTCCCACTGAGGCCTTTCCTTTTCACACTGAGGCATTTCTTCCACTGAGGCCTTTCCTTTTCACACTGAGGCATTTCTCCCACTGAGGCCTTTCCTTTTCACACTGAGGCATTTCTCCCACTGAGGCCTTTCCTTTTCACACTGAGGCATTTCTCCCACTGAGGCCTTTCCTTTTCACACTGAGGCATTTCTCCCACTGAGGCCTCTCCCACACTGAGGACTCCCTCACAATGAGGGCTCTCTCAAGACTGATGCCTCACGCACTCACTAAGACGTTTCTCTCAGTCTGAGGGCTACTAAGCTACATGCAAACCTGCTTATATTGAACTGCTTAAGCGGCTGAGGGGGGAAAGGAAAGGGCCTGAGGCTGTTAAGAATGGTAGGAGTTAGATTCCAAAACACCTGGAGGGCCCAAGTTCGCCCATGCCTACTCTACACTGACCATATAATGCAATATAATATGCCAGGTCTATCCTTAATGAGGGCGGATAAACCACTATCAGTACAAAGCACTGCAAATTTCGTATACTTACTTCTACCCCGCCCTTCTCAACCCCCGAATTGCATTCTGGTGTGTGTTGTTGACCCTATGTCAGTTCTGAGGAATCATAGGAGCTATAGTTTTGCAAGGTCTATAGCCACCTCTGCCTATATGCAAGCGAAACGTCAGGAGAGAATGCTTCTGGAACATGGCCATACAGCCCGGAAAACTCACAGCAGCCTAGCGATTCTTCAACAACAGAAAGTTATCTGTTTAGCTTTTGAAAAAAATGGAAGTTTTGAGGGCGCTTTCCTCCTTTTTGAAGAGTTGCTCCCATCCGCTCTCTCTGGGTGTTACATAACAACCCAGTCCTCATTGGGAACACCCTCACTATTCAGAAACAGAAGAGATGACTCTTGTGCGCTATCTGAAGGACCCACTTTACCATGTGGCAAGACAGTAATTTAATAAAGAAGATGAAGGGAGCGGCTTCCAGAAAGGTACCGCTTTGATGAAACTACAAGAGCGATCCCTGCGGACTCCCTTCAGCTGAAGCAAAATGAGGAAGGAAGGCAAAAGGATGAAGGAGGAAAAGAAAAGAAAAGAATAAGTGACAGGTGCCCTGGGATTACACTGGGAGGGGACATATCTGGAGAAACACAAACAGCAGACCCAGCAGCATCAAAAGCATTTAGACGTACCTGGGAAGGAGACAGATGGCCGCTACCTTGACACTGCACAGAAACATGTTTTCTCTTTACTTTACTTTACTTTGTTTTACTTTACTTGCTTACTTAGGTGATCCCTCATAACCTGAGGATGATGTTCCTCCAAGTCTGGTGTCTTGGTGGTGGGTTCGTGGCGCTTGGCAGCCGTGATGGTCTAGATGAGAGTGAACAAATTGAGACTGAATCCAGACAAGACAGAGGTCCCCCTGGTCATTCAGAAGGCCAAACAGGGTATAGGGTTACAGCCTTTGCTGGACGGTGTTACACTCTCCCTGAAGACACAGATTCACAGTTTGGGAGTGAACCTGGATTCATCGCTGAGTCTGGAACCCCAGGTTTCGGCAGTGGCAGGGGAGCTTTTGCACAATTAAAACTTGTGTGCCAGTTGCAACCATAACTTGGGAAGTCAGACTTGGCCATGATAGTAAGTAAGTCAATTTATTTATTTATTTTATTTTATTTATCATGTCAGGGGCAACCAGACAATTGTATTACATTTCTAACAGAACAAAGCAAACAGACAGACAAAACACAGAATTTGCAAGCTTGGTAGTTGATTAAATGTCCTTTGAGCAGTATCTGGCCCCTTGGAGTGCCTCTGGTGTTGCCGCAAGGAGGTCCTCCCTTGTGCATCATGTGGCAGGGCTCAGGTTGCATTGCAGCAGGTGGTCAGTGGTTTGCTCTTCTCCACAATCGCATGCCGAGGATTCCACTTTGTGGCCCCATTTCTGAAGGTTGGCTCTGCATCTCGTGGTGCCAGAGCGCAGTCTGTTCAGCGCCTTCCAAGTCGCCCAGTCTTCTGTGTGCCCAGGGGGGAGTCTCTCATTTGGTATCAGCCATTGGTTGAGGTTCTGGGTTTGGGCCTGCCACTTTTGGACTCTCGCTTGCTGAGGTGTTCCAGCGAGTATCTCTGTAGATCTAAGAAAACTATGTCTTGATTTAAGTCGTTGACGTGCTGGCTGATACCCAAACAAGGGATGAACTGGAGATGTCTCTGCCTTGGTCCTTTCACTATTGGCTGCTACTTCCCGGCAGATGTCAGGCGGCGCGATACCGGCTAGACAGTGTAGTTTCTCCGGTGGTGTAGGGCGCAGACACCCATAAGAATGTGGCATGTCTCATTCAGAGCCACATCCACTGTTTTAGCATGGTGAGATGTGTTCCACACTGGGCATGCGTACTCAGCAGCAGAGTAGCACAGCGCAAGGGCAGATGTCTTCACTGTGTCTGGTTGTGATCCCCAGGTTGTGCCAGTCAGCTTTTGTATGATATTGTTTCTAGCACCCACTTTTTGCTTGATATTCAGGAAGTAAGTAAGTAAGTAAGTAACTTTATTTTTATACCCCGCCACCAACTCCCCTCAGGGACTTGGGGCGGCTTACAAAGGGCACGAGCCCAAAAATCACAGATAATATACAACACATTAAAAGCAATCAAGTAAAATAGTAAGACACAGCCAAAACAACATCATAAAACAATGTGGCTGAGGTCGAAGTCATAGCTGGGATCTGACTCAATGAGTGCAATAATTCCTTAAAGGAGCCAATGGAAAGTGCAGAGATCAAATGAACAGGTACTATACTAGTCCATGCTCTGCTCTACATGGGGTTGCCTTTGAAGACTGTTCGGATCCAATGGTCGGCAGCCAGATTCCTCATTGGAATGGCATAAAGGGAGCATACAACCCCGCTGGTACGTCAGCTCCACTGGCTGCTAGTCTGCTACTGAGCACAATTCAAAATGCCTATAAAGCCCTAAATGGTTCTGGCCCAGTTTACCTGTCTAAAGGTATATCTCTCAATTAACCATTGCTAAGATTAAGATCTTATGAGGAGGACCTGCTCTTGGTCTCACCTCCTTCATGGGTGCAGTTGATGGGGATGAGAGACAGGACCTTTTCAGTTGTGGCCCCTCAGCTATGGAACTCCCTCCCCAGTGATATTTGATCAGCTCCTTCCTTCCTCGCCTTCAGAAATAAAGTCAAAACATGGCCATGGGACCAACTTTTTGGAGAATAACTGTAGGGCAGTACATGAATGTAGAATCTGAGCAATGACAACTGGAACAGCTCTGGATTACGGCCGTGAATTATGTGCTTTTAATAATTGATGCAAATAACAACAACAACAACACTTAATTTATATTCCCCCCTTCTCACCCCGAAGGGGACCCTCAGGGCAGATCACAGTACACAAACATGGCAAAGATTCAATGCCACTTTGTATACACAATATACAGACAGACAGAAGGAGGTGCCATGGAAGGTTGGGCTCGAGTCCAGGAGGTGCTGTTGCTCTTTCCTCTATGATGAAGAGCCATCAGGACTTCTTCCTTTTGGTCGCCCAGCATTTTCTGATCTTCTTTCTTTATGGTCTCATAAAACACCTCCCCCACTGTTTAGTGGTACCTAATTTCTCTAATCACAGCTACAGCTGTTTTTGAATTGCTTCGATCAGTGTTTCTCAACCTTCCTAATGGCGTGACCCCTTAATACAGTCCCTCATGTGGTGGTGACCCCCAACCATAATATTGTTTTCGTTGCTACTTCAGAACAGTCATTTTACTACTGTTATAAATCATAATGTAAATATCCGATATGCAGGGTGCATTTTCATTCACTGGACCAAACTGGGCACAAATACCCAATACACCCAAATGGGAATGCTAGTGGGGTTGGAGGAGGATTGAGTTTGTAATTTGGGAGATGTAGTTGCTGGGATTTATAGTTCACTTATAATCAAAGAGCATTCTGAACTCCACCAGCAATTGATTTGAACCAAACTTGACTCCCATGACCAATGGAAAACACTGGAAGGGTTTGATGAGCATTGACCTTGAGTTTGGGAGTTGTAGTTCACCTATATCCAGAGAGCACTGTGCACTCATGCAATGGTGGACTTGGACCAAATTTGGCATGAATACTCAATATGCCCAAATGTGAACACTGGTGGAGTCTGGGGAAAATAGATCATGACATTTGGGAGTTGTAGTTGCTGGGATTTGTACTTCATTACAATCAAAGAACATTCTGAACTCCACCAACAATAGAATTGCCTCAAACTTCCCACCTGGAATCCCCATGACCATCAGAAAATACTGTGTTTTCTTATGTTCTTTGGCGGCCCCTCTGACACCCCCTTGCGACCCCCTCAGGGGTCCCGACCCCCAGGTTGAGAAACACTGGTTTAGGTAGACAATGAGCTAGGCTGACAGTTGGCAGCTCACGCCAACTTGGGCCTTCAAACTTGCAATCTTTTGGTTGCTAGGTCTTATAATTGCTGATGATTTACCAGCTGTGCTAAACCTCTGGCAATTGTTTTAGATGTTTTTAAATTTTTGGGTGTTTAGTGTAAATGTTTATCAATTGTATGTTATTATTAAGGCATTGGATTGTTTCTGATGGGTGATGCTGCTCTGAGTTCCCCTTGGGGTTGAGAAGGGTGGGGTATAATGTGGTCAATAAACAGATATGGGAAAAATTTAACTGCTGACCTTTCATTTCCATGTAATTGACATCCACAGATGCCATCATCCACATTTTAAAAATATCCCCCCCCCCCTCAAAAAAATAACATTGATTTTTGTCATTTTATATTAGGAACGGCATGCCGGACACATGTCCTTGGAGGTGGCTACAAACAATGCTGGCTCTTCGACTTAGGAATGGAGATGAGCACCACCACCCCAGAGTCGGACACGATGTCGGAGAAATCTTTACCTTTACCTTTTATGAGGACCATGATTTTATTGCAGCATTGTAAATAATAGGACTTGAGCATCCATGGATTACAGTATTTATTTATTTATTTATTTCAGCTTTTCTATTCCGCCCTTCTTCTCACCCTGAAGGGGACTCAGGGCGGATCACAGTGTACACATATATGGCAAACATTCAATGCCAATTGTTGACATACCAACATATACAGACATACACAGAGGCTATTTGACTTTTTTCTGGCCGCCAGGGGAGCTGTCGCTTTCCTCATCCATCTGCAACGCTGATGAAGCACTTCCGCATTCCCCGCATGCTTCCCTGCTGGAATGCTCTGCTGGAGTCTTCTTTATGGCCTCATAAATCAGTTAATTCATCGCTGAGCCTGGAACCCCAGGTTTCGGCGGTGACCAGGGGAGCTTTTGCACAATTAAAACTTGTGCACCAGCTGCGCCCGTACCTTGGGAAGTATGACTTGGCCACGGTGCGATGAGGTTTTTCAACAAGGCTTTATTTCAAGTTGATCAACATTGAAATGAACAGCCCTTGACCATTCAGGTCAAAGAACAGTGTCTACACCTTGTGGCGCACTTAACAAAGCTTTTATACCAAACTAGTAAAAACAACATTCAAACAACTTCTGATTGGTTCTTCTATGTTTCTAACATCAAAGCCTATCAATGATTCTGTTGAATGTCTGACCCTGAGCTGTGGCTTATCTGTCTGCAAGTTGCTTATTAGGGCTGGGCGGTTTCGTTTCGTTAATTCGTAATTCGTTAATAATTCATTAATTTTTTTAATTACAAAACAATAACGAACCATTCTGGAGCAATTTTTTTAAAAAATGAATTTTTAAATAGTTTTGTAAATGCTTCGTATTTTGTTATTGTATTCGTTTCGTTATTGTTTTGAGGTCGTTTCGTTATTTCCGCATGTCTGGGGCAAGTTTTATGGTTGTTTTTTGTTTAATTAGTGAAAAAAATTATAATATCACACCAACAGTCAACAACAGAGGGAGAGGGAAGCTTCAGAAGTTTTTTGAGGTTTTTTAGCGTATTTCGCGGTCGCGTCCGCCATTAACGAATCGATTCGTTATTGTTTCTGAAATCGATTCGTTAATGTTTTGTAATTTTTTTCACATTTACGAAATTTCGTAAATATCGAACTTTTTAAAAGGAAAATTTTGTAATTATTTTAAATAACGAAACGCAAAAACCCCCAAAAAACGAATCGATTTTAGAAACAAATTTTTCCGTTGTTACCCAGGCCTATTGCTTATCCATGGCTGAAAGAATTTTAGGGAGTGAGGGAGTGCATTTGCTTGTATCTTTGAACAAAGAACACAGAGAGCAGTCACCCGTACCTTGGGAAGTCTGACTTGGCCACGGTGGTCCACGCTTTGGTTACATCCCGTTTAGACTACTGCAACGCTCTCTACGTGGGGTTGCCTCTGAAGACTGCCCGGAAGCTGCAGCTAGTCCAACTCTCGGCAGCCAGACTACTAACGGGTGCTGGGTACAGGGAGCACAGCACTCCGCTGTTACACCAGCTCCACTGGCTGCCAATTAGCTTCTGAGCACAATTCAAAGTGCTGGTGTTAACCTATAAAGCAGTGTTTCTCAACCTGGGGGTCGGGACCCCTGGGGGGGTCGCTAGGGGGTGTCAAATGGGTCGCCAAAAACCATCAGAAAAAATAGCATTTTGTGTTGGTCCTGGGGGTTCTGTGTGCCAAGTTTGGTCCAATTCTATTGGTGGGGTTCAGAATGCTCTTTGATTGTCGGTGAATAGGGCTGGGCGGTTTCGTTTCGTAATTTCGTAATTCGTTAAAAATTCGTTATTTTTTTTTTATAACGAAGCGATAACGAACCATTCAGGAGCAACTAAAAAACGAAATGAATTTTTCAATTCATTTCGTAATAGTTTCGAATTCGTTTCGTTATTGTTTTGAAATCATTTCGTTATTATTTCCGCATGTCTGGGGCAAGTTTTATAGTTGTTGTTTGTTTAATCAGTGAAAAAAATTTATAAATTATCACACCAACAGTCAACAACAGAGGGAGAGGGAAGCTTCAGAAGTTCCCCCGGTCCCATTTGGAGGTTTTTTAGCGTATTGCGCGGTCGCGTCCGCCATTAACGAATCGATTCGTAATTGTTTCGTAATTGTTTCGTATTGTTTTGTAATTTACGAAATTTCGTAAATATCGAACTTTTTAAAAGAAAAAAATTCGGAATTCTTTTAAAAATCGAAACGCAAAAACCCCCAAAAAACGAATTGATTTTAGAAACAAATTTTTCCGTGGTTGCCCAGCCCTATCGGTGAACTATAAATCCCAGCAACTACAACTGCCAAATATCAGGGTCTATTTTCTAGAAACTCCACCAGTGTTCACATTTGGGCATATTGAGTATTCGTGCCAAGTTTGTTCATCATTGTTTGAGCCCACATTGCTCTCTGTACGTGAACGACAACTTCCAAACTCAAGATCAATACCCACCAACCCTTCCAGTATTTTCTCTTGGTCATGGGAGTTGTGTGTTCCAAGACTGGTTCAATTCCATCGTTGGTGGAGTTCAGAATGCTTTTTGATTGTAGGTCAACTATAAATCCCTGCAACTACAACTCCCAAATGAATCCCCCCAAGGCCCCCAGTATTCAAATTTGGGGGTATAGGATATTTGTACCAAATTTGATGCAGTAGATGAAAACACATCCTGCATATTAGATATTTACAATATGATCCATTGCAGTAGCAAAATTAGTTATGAAGTAGTATCAAAAATAATTTTATGGTTGGGGGTCACCACAACATAAGAAACTGTATTCAGGGGTCGCGACATGAGGAAGGTTGAGAAACACTGCTATAAAGCCCTAAACGACTCCGGCCCTGTTTACCTCTCCGAACGTACTCTCCCCTACGAACCATCAAGATTATTAAGATCGTCTGGAGAGGCCCTGCTCTCGGTCCCACCGGCCTTGCAAGCGCGCCTGATGGGGACGAGGGACAGGGCCTTCTCGGTGGTGGCCCCTCGGCTCTGGAACTCTCTCCCACTGGAGATCAGAACCGCCCCTTCTATCCTGACATTCAGGAAACAGGTGAAGACTTGATTATGGAGACAGGCATTCGACGAGTGAGCCAACACCCTGAGATATGGATGGAGGATGATGAGCAACGATTTTAGTGTGACGACTGACCATTGTAGTTATTGATTGTAATTGCTGTTTTAATGTTTTACCGTAATATGAATTATGATGTTTTATTGATTGTATGTGATATTATGGTTGGAAACCGGTCTGAGTCCCTCAAGAGAGGTGAGAAGGCCGATATATAAAACTTTTAAATAAATAAATAAATACATTTAGCCTCCCCACACTTTTTTAAAGGTGGTACCTAATTTTCCTACTTGACAGATGCAACTGTCTTTCGGGTTGCAAAGGTCGACAACAGGCTACACGCAATTGGTTGGAAACCCACTCCAACCCGGGCTGGCTTCGAACTCATGACCTTTTGGTCAGAGTGATCTTAATGCAGCTGACACTCAGCCAACTGCGCCACAATCCCGGGATCCAGAGAAGGGAGGCAGCCAAACTGCTCACCGGAGCATCATACAGGGAGCATACCACCTGTATGGCTTCTTTGTGTAGTCTGACATGGTGGTTGTTGGAGCCATTGAAATCCACAACCATGTGGACAATTTCAACAGAAAGGAGGAGACCATGAAAATGAACAAAATCTGGCTCCCAGTATTAAAAAACTCTAAAATTACAGCAGCAAAACAGCAGAGAGGAAACAACCAGGCACAGATTAACACCTCTCAACAAAACATTTTCCCAGGCTCAGCCAGGCCTTCAAATGCTAATGAAGGTGGTCAGCTGAAACATTCACACCTAGCTCCAGCAGAGAAGAGCTCTTTGTCCCACCCTGGTCATTCCACAGATATATAAACCCATTTTCCTATTTCCAACAGAACTCACTACCTCTGAGGATGCTTGCCATAGATGCAGGCGAAACGTCAGGAGAAAATGCCTCTAGAACATGGCCATATAGCCCGAAAAAACCCACAAGAACCTAGTGATTCCAGCCATGAAAGCCTTCGACAATAAATTGTTTTAGATGTTTTTTTTGGTTTTTAGCGTAAATGTTTATCAATTGTATGTTATTATTAAGGCATTGGATTGTTGCTGATGGGTGATGCCGCTCTGAGTTCCCCTTGGGGTTGAGAAGGGTGGGGTACAAATGTGGTCAATAAATAGATATGAGAAAAATATAACTGCTGGCATTTCATTTCCATGTAATCGACATCCACAGATGCCATCATCCACATCTTAAAAATCTCCCCCTCCCCCCCCCCCCCCCCACAAAAATAACATTGATTTTTGTCATTTTATATTAGGAACGGCATGCCGGACACATGACCTTAGAGGTGTCTACGGACAATGCCGGCTCTTTGACTTAGGAATGGAGATGAGCACCACCACCCCAGAGTTGGACATGACAGGACAATGTCAGGGTTTATTTATTTATGTATGTATCTATTTACAGCTTTTCTATTCCGCCCTTCTCCTCACCCCGCAGGGGACTCAGGGCGGATTCCAGTGTACACATATATGGCAAACATTCAATGCCAATTTTTGACAAACAAACATATACAGACATACACAGAGGCTATTTAACTTTTTCTGGCTGCCAGGGGAGCGGTCGCTTTCATCGTCCATCTGCAACACTGATGAAGCACTTCCGCATTCCCCGCATGCTTCCCCGCTGGAATACTCTGCTGGAGTCTTCTTTATGACCTCATAAATTAGTTAATTTAGCCTCCCCACACTTTTTTAAAGGTGGTACCTAATTTTTCTACTTGACAGATGCAACTGTCTTTCGGGTTGCAAAGGTCAACAACAGGCTACACACAATTGGTTGGAAACCCACTCCAACCCGGGCTGGCTTCGAACTCATGACCTTTTGGTCAGAGTGATCTTAATGCAGCTGACACTCAGCCAGCTGCGCCACAATCCCAGTATCCAGAGAAAAGACCTGGAACCAAACCGCTGAAGATACCAAGGACCTATCCCAAAACATAAGCAATCTTCATGCACAGCCAGAATATATTTTTCTTTCTTCTCTGGTTGATGAGCTACCCTGATGTTCAATTTTCCCAAATGGAATGTGTCATTGGTCATGGGACAAATCTTTCCAATATCTATGCTAAAACTCTGGTAATGGTGGAATCTCAGCCACAATGTTTACAAAAGAAGTGAATCGCTGCCATTGCTCAATAAGCGTATCTGTCCCACTTTTCCCCCTGGGAACTTCACAATGGGCTGTTAATTTTCCATTTGCGGCTCCGTCTTACAGCCGCCTCTGTCTCTTCTGCATATTTCCATCCCTTAGCTGTGACACTCTTGCCACTGATAATAAGATGGATATAAGGCATTTAGAATGCAAATTTTTATTATTGTTTGTAAAAGCAGATAGTCGAAATCATCCTACGGTAATGTTGATATGTGGAGGCGTGACTCTACTTATTAAGTTTAATATGTGTTCCTAAGGGTCTCTTAGATCTGAGCAATATGGCAACGAAAGAGATGTTCACCTGGGTGTTGTTTCAATTGGAAAGTTGAAACAACATCCAGAATCTTAGAGTTGGAAGAGACCTCCTGGGCCATCCAGTCCAACCCCATTCTGCCAAGAGGCAGGAATATTGCATTCAAATCACCCCTGACAGATGGCCATCCAGCCTCTGACTAAAAGCTTCCAAAGAAGGAGCCCCCACCACACTCTGGGGCAGAGAGTTCCACTGCTGAACGGCTCTCACAGTCAGGAAGTTCTTCCTCATGTTCAGATGGAATCTCCTCTCTTGTAGTTTGAAGCCATTGATCCATTGCGTCCTAGTCTCCAGGGCAGCAGAAGACAAGCTTGCTCCCTCCTCCTCCCTGTGGCTTCCTCTCACATATTTATACATGGCTATCGTATCTCCTCTCAGCCTTCTCTTCTTCAGGCTAAACATGCCTAGCTCCTTAAGCCGCTCCTCATAGGGCTTGTTCTCCAAACACTTGATCATTTTTGTCGCCCTCCTCTGGACACATTCCAGCTTGTCAATATCTCTCTTGAATTGTGGTGCCCAGAATTGGACACAATATTCCAGGTGTGGTCTAACCAAAGCAGAATAGAGCATGGGGAGCATGACTTTCCTAGATCTAGACACTATGCTCCTCTTGATGCAGGCCAAAATCCCATTGGCTTTTTTTGCCGCCACATCACATTGTTGGCTCATGTTTAACTTGTTGTCCACGAGGACTCCAAGATCTTTTTCATATGTACTGCTCTCGAGCGAGGCATCCCCCATTTTGTATCTTTGCATTTTGTTTTTTCTGCCAAAGTGGAGCATCTTGCATTCGTCCCCACTGAACTTCATTGTGTTAGTTTTGGCCCTTCATCTCTCTAATCTGTCAAGATCGTTTTGAATCCTGCTCCTGTCCTCTGGAGTCTTGGCTCTCCCTCCCAATTTTGTGTCATCTGCAAACTTGATGATCCTGCCTTCTAGCCCTTCATCTAAGTCATTAATGAAGATCCTGATCAGGACCAGGACGAAACCCTGCGGATGGCACGCCACTTGTCACTTCTTTCCAGGATGAAGAGGAAGCCTTAGGGAGAATCACCCTCTGGGTTTGTCCATTTAACCAATTACTGATCCACCTCACCGTAGTTTTGCCTAGCCCTACCAGTTGTTTTGCACCATCAAGATTTTCAGCTCTTCCCTCCACTGTTCTCCTTCCTACCTTCCTATTGAAGTAACACCCAGGCTTGAAATTCCTTCATCTATTGGTCCTTCAAATCCTAGAGTAAGATGAGACCACAAGTGTCATCCAATCCTGATGGGGGAGATATTGGAAATATAGATATTTATTTATACATATACTAGCCGTCCCCTGCCAGGAGTTGCTGTGGCCCACATGGGGGTTCTGTGTGGGAGGTTTGGTAGGGTTCAGAATGTTCTGTGATTGCAGGTGAACTATAAATCCCAGCAACTACAACTCCCAAATGTCAAGATTCTGTTTTCCCCAAATTCCATCTGTGTTAACATTTGGGTATATTGAGTATTTGTGTAGAGTTTGGTCCATATCCACCATTGTTTGAATCCACAGTGTTCTCTGGATGGAGGTGAACTAAAATTCCAAAACTCAAGGTCAATGCCCACCAAACCTTTTCAGTATTTTCTGTTGGTCATGGGAGTTCTGTGTGCCAAGTTTGGTTCAATTCCATTGTTGGTGGGGTTCAGAATGCTCCTTGATTGTAGGTGAACTATAAATCCCAGCAACTACAACTCCGAAATGTCAAGATTCTATTTCCCCCAACCTCCATCTGTGTTCATATTTGGGCATATTGAGTGCTTGTGCCAAGTTTGGTCCAGATCCATCAGTGTTTGAGTCCACAGTGCTCTCTGAATGTAGGTGAACTACAACTCCCAAACTCAAGGTTGATTCTCACCAAACCCTTCCAATATTTTCTGTTGGTCATGGGAGTTGTGTGTGCCAAGTTTGGTTCAATTCCATCGCTGGTGGAGTTCAGAACACTCTTTGATTGCAGGTGAACTATAAATCCCAGCAACTACAACTCCCAAGTGACAAAAATCATAATTTTTTGAGTGATGGTCACTCCTTGTGTTGTGAGATGTTTTGTTGCCAAATTTGGAGTGATTTCATTCATTGGTTCTTTTGTTTTTAAGGTACTCATTATGCACAGAGCATTTTTATATATAGAAGATTGTATGTACATTAGAAGCACTGAAATATAAGAAAAATCAGGCTCTCTCTGTATTAGAAAGCCAAGCTGACAGGCCAGAAGGAATGCTGAAGGAGATCTTTGTCCAAGGCAAGAGGGGGGTAATATTCCAGTGCGGGGAGAGATAAGAAAGTCCTGGTACCAACAGATATAAGTAAATAGTAAGGAGCCTCTCCCCCTCCCTCCTGACAGGTCAGAGTAGGCCCCTTGATGGATGTCAGCTGCTCTTTAGAAAAATATAGAGACATGCCTTTTGCATGTTGGAAGATAGAACATTAAGCTGATATCGAGCTCTTTTGGGAGGGTCTTCCCAGCGGGGAAGATCCCTGGAGATCGCGAAAGGGATCTTCCCCGCTGGGAAGACCCTCCCAAAAGAGCTCGATATCATTTGGCTTTCCACGAAGGGACTCTGCTTGAGGTCCAGACTAAATTATAGCCTAAATTTTCAAGCAGGCGCCTTGGTCTGATTCTTTGGGCCAGCAGCAAAGGAGGAACGGCTTGGGAAAAGAGGCGCCTCTCTTAATTTGGACTCTCCTTCTTGACAAAACTACAAATTCTCCCGCAGCCATTTCCTCCCAAGCTCTGACCTAGAGTTTCGGCACAAAGGAGCGCCAGGGAAGCCTTGATCCAAGGACTTCCTGGAAGAGGAGTGACCGACGCGGAAGGGGGGAAGAAAACGTCCGGACGGGTAAGAAGCCAACCGCGGGCTGCCTTGACTGCCAGGTGGGAGGGGATTCTAGGCTTTCTGAACCAGCTTCGGAGTCGGCCCACTGGGGAGGGATTCTCTAGGTCTCGGTAACAAATTCCTGGCGGGAGGTAGCGAACATCCACGTTTGAGGTCCAGAATAGCAACTCAGCTCGCTTTTGCGGCCTTGGCTGGAGCTACGCTGGAAAGGGAGCCCTTCCCTTTCGGACTGCCTAGCTGCCAAGGGCTGATCGCCTCGGGCTCTCCTGCTAGGGGACCGTTCAGGCTCTAGCCTGCCAGCGGTTGGGGGGGCTACCCTGATTAGCCACTTCAGTGTGGGGCTAGAAGGAGAGATGGGCGCATGTTATTCTGGGGTCAATCGTACTGTTCCCTCAGAAACACCATTGGGAAAGATACTGGCAGAGTGGGACAGTATCGCGTCACGATCGCTGACGCAGGCCAGTATGGTGAAAATCGCATGGAGAGGTGGCCCACCAGGCCCTCAGCAGGTGGAGTTTCGTGGCCCCTCATGGCAGTCGGATCGCTGTGAGGGGGCCAAAGGGGCCGAACTCGCCTATGCCTCATGCTTTTTGCCATGTGCCGGAGGAGGTGGAAGGGGGGTAGTTGTGGCCAACTCCTACCATGCAAGGGGAAGGTAACAAAGCCCCAACCCCCAGGAAACCCCCTCCAGACCCCTTCACCCTCTCCCTTTGGAAGAAATTGCTTATTCCCCTACCATCCCATTCCCATTTCCCTTTACCCAATCTCCTTGACTCCCTCCTTCCCCTCCCAACCCCTCCATTTCCCTATTCCCTATTTATGATATGTCTGCATTTATATGCCCCTCTGTTTGTTTGTTTTTTCTCTGCTCCTTGAGGAAATGATCAGGGAAATTCTTTGCTCTCCTCCTCTCCTGCTTTCTCCTGTGCCACCTTTTTCCTTCCTTCAGATGGAAAAGGGAGGCATTGCTCATTCCCTCCTTCACCAAGCCACTACATCCCTTTCTTTCAAAAGCTGAATCTTCAGTGCCTGTTTATTTATAATAAACAGTGTTTCCCCTCACCAGGAGAGACCCTGCCACTGATGTGACTCAGCTGCCTTGCAAAAGTCTCTCTCTCTCGCCTGGTTTCCCTGAACCAAGAGCTCTCTCCCTCTCCCCTTCTCTTCTGTGCAACTACAAAACCCATTTTCAGGGGCAGTCACCAATGTCCCTGCCTTTCCTTTGTTTTTCTCTTCACTCTCCAACTCCCCCTTTTTGCTTTCAAACCCCTCCTCCCTCTCTCCTCTTGCAAACAAAGGGAGGTGTAAGGGGGGGGGGACCTTTTTCCTGCTCCTGTTTCCTTTTGCCAAATAAAGTTTGCTGGGTTTCTCTCTCTCCCTCTCTCTCTCTCTCTCTCTCTCTTTCTCTCTCTCTCTCCCTCTCTCTGCTTTTCCCCTTTTCTCTCTAAGAACCAGACCTCACCAAAGAATTCCATGTGCTTGTGAAATGTCTCTGAAACCCATCCTTTCTCTCTCTCTCTCTCTCTTCTCCCTCCCCTCCCATCTTCTAAGAAGCCAGTATTCTGTGAATTCTTTCCTCTATCTCCCAGAGAAATCCTGCTGCTCCCTCTTACCTCCTTCTTCAAAACCCTAAGGAAGGGATGTTCCAGAAGCATTCCCTCCTGACATTTCACCCACATCTATGGTTAAGTCTCTCTCTCACACACGCAGTCCCTCTGATGCTCTTTTCCTTCCTGGCCCTTCCTCCCTCCCCTTTCCCTGAGCGCATGTATGTGTATGTCTAAATTATCCCATTAACTGCCCTAAATATGAAGGGGGCGTCGAGGTCCAGGGGTCCCCTCTGCGCAGTGAAGAGCAACTGGTCGAACTGTGGGACCCATAATCCACTCCTGCCGCTGAGGACAACTACCTGGGTGAGGTGAAAATGGGAGGTCTGTGGACTTTCCTGTGTGGAACCCAGATGGCACGGGAGGATCACACAGAGAGCAGGACCAGACCCCATGCCGCCCAGAAGAGACAGCCCCCCCCCCCAGGGGCTGATCTGAGCCCCCACGGGGGAATGCCATCGCAGGAGGAGCAACCAGGATCCCACAGCAACTGCCATGAAGGAAGGAGGCCCTGCCCGTTCCAGAAGCTGTGCAGAGGGGTGGCCCAAAGGAGACCACCGACGCCCCCGCTAGGTATGAAAGTTTTTCCCTTTTGTTTCCCCACTAACTACCCTTGGGCTGGGAAGGGGGGGGGGGTGGGGGGGGGCTGTAAACCTTCTTTCTGACTGTCCTAGACACTATCCCTGAGTCTCTGTGATGATGGAGAGCCGGACCTGTCTGCGGTCACCAGGAGGCGCTACGCCAGAAGGAGTAGCAAGGCTGTGCCCCATCTTCTCCCTCCCCCAAGTGCCAAGGGAGGAGCCAGCGCCCCCAGGAGGCCCGAGGACCACTGCCAGATGGGAGAATTCCACCGTGTGCCATCCTTCTCCATTGGGAACTCACTCGGGACCCCTGAGTGCTCCATGCTGACTGCCATCACAGACTCCATCATCCCCTGCCTCCACCGTCTTCACCTTCTTCAGCCCAAAGGACATTCTGCCACTGGTCTCTCCCACCCGGCTGGGTCCTGCTGTTGTTGCTTGAGTTGGGCCCCGAAATAATCAACCGAATACAATCTAATCAGTCTAGAAAGAGGCCCTGGATACTTGGGGGGAGTGTCGAGGCTTGAGGAAATGAGTGTAACCATTTCCCAGCCTCGAAGGGAGGATTTGATGCAGAGCATCTTCCCCCCCAAGTATTTGTAGTTCACCAAGGGCCGGAAAATGGATTCTGCTGCTTCCTGACCCAGCACACATAACTGGGTTCCTGTTTCCTCTCTGTGAATTCTCTGGCTTGTGCACTGGACCCTGGCCCCTGATCAGGGAAATGCAGTTCCCCCAAAGGACATTGCCCCACTCTCCACCATTTGTGGACTCTTTGCGGACTTTTCTGCCCTTTCTGATTGACTTGGTGCCCTGGCATCACGGGCTTCCTCCATGAACTCAAAAACCAAGCCGCTTGGGGAGAAGGAGCTCCCCGCCTGTGTGTGCATGCTCTCGTTGCAAGGGATCAAACCTCAAGAACTCTGATGAATTGCTTTTGCCAATTGTTGTTGCTTCTAATAAACTTTGCTGGGGATGGGGATGGGATGGGGACCCCCTTTATGAAATCTGTGAGCTTATGAAAGTTTATGAAGAATGTACATGATATGGAAAGATATGAAATCTATGAAATGTACCCTGACCCTCTCCCCCACCTTTTCTCCCTCTGAACTTTACCCTACTAAAGTATGTGACCTGGGATTACCGTTAGGGAAATCCAATTTCCTTGGAAGAAACTCCATTCATATTTACATTGCATGGACAAATACTGGCAGATCTATGGCTTTGTTTTCAGAGTCAGACGAACAAAGGCCAGAGATTTTGTCAGCCAAAAGCCCGGAAAAACAGACTGATAAAATCAATCATGGTGCTTGTGTATGCTCCCTTGTGTCAAAGGATTTCCTTTGCCTACAGGGTTGAGATCCAGACACCACCCATAGCCACCCTTTTTGCTCATACACATCTTTTATCAAGACCCAGGAAATCCCTTGTTCTCCCCATCCGCCTCCCTGCCGTGAAGAGACAAAAGATGTTCCATCAGCTGGCAGACGCCTCCCAGGCATTCCGCCCCTCTGCGCTGTCAAACTAGAGCCCGCCTCCTGGCCGCTGATTGGACAATCTCCGGAGGCGCTCCGAGGGCTCTGATTGGCCCCCTGGAGGCGACAGCGGCCGGCGATTGGAGGGAAGGCGGGACCAGCGGCCAAGCCTCCTCCCAGCTGTTCTGGAGCCGGCCAATCAGGACAGAGGGAACTGACAGGAGGCGGGCGGGGGATTCAAACCGGGATTTCTTTGTTCTACCTGTATAAATATGCCTGAAATTCACTGTACTGCATGCTTATAGAGGAAATATCCCTGTAATGCATCCTTTTCAGCTGAATCGCTAAATAAACGCTTCGGTCACTGGATACCTCTTCAGCCTCTGGTGGGATTAATTCTTAATATTTTGCGCTTTGGATTGGCTTTTGCTGGCAGCTCACCAAGGTCAAAGATCCCTTTCGCGATCTCCAGGGATCTTCCCCGCTGGGAAGACCCTCCCAAAAGAGCTCGATATCAAAGCTAGGGCATTAAGATCATCTGGGGAGGCCCTACTCTTGGTCCCGCCTGCATCACAGGTACGTCTAGCGGGGACGAGAGACAGGGCCTTCTCAGTGGTGGCCCCTCGGCTGTGGAACGCCCTTCCTACAGAAATTAGATAGCCCCCCTCCCTATTGGCATTTTGGAGGAAAGTGAAGACCTGATTGTTCGAGCAGGCATTTGAATAGGAAGTGTAATGAACATAGGAATACGGAACAAAGGATGATGAGATTGGATCTTGAGTTTACTTGAGACGCCAATGAGATCTTATATTGATGTTTAACTGTTTATTATATTATTATTTTAATTGTTTTTTAACTGTTTTTATGATGTTGACCGCTTTGAGTTGCCCAAGGGCTGAGAAAAGCGGTATATAAATGAAATAAATAAATAAATAAATAAATAAGTTTGATATTTTTATGATGCTTATGGTGACGTAGTGATGATGTTAACATATGTACTTCCAATTACTTCCAATTTTAATTTTACATTTGGCCTTCCCACTGTTTTACTTGTGTGTTGTCTTATTAATAATGTTGTATATTTTATTGTCTATGTTTTATTTTAATTTGCTTCTACTGTTCTTATTGCTTGTATTGTTTTATTTGGGCTTGGCCTCATGTAAGCCGCACCGAGTCCCTTGGGGAGATGGCAGAGGGGTACAAATAAAGTATTATTATTATGTAGAAGCATGTTTCTTTGTTTGCCTGCATTTGAAGATATATAAAAAGGGAAAGTCAACGCCTTTATCCTTGCTCCGGTTTGCTTTTGGATGAGAGTCCACGCCAAAGTCCCAGCTGGAAATAAAGCCGTACTTTTCTGCCTCCAAATGGATTGCTCTTGGTATCATCTCTCCTATCTGCTGATACAATCCAACCCTAATCTGTCATCTAGGAAGACACAACCCAATCACCCCCAACAGATGGCCATCCAGGCTCTGCTTTAAAGTCTTCAGAAGAAGGCAATTCTCACACTCTGAGGCAGCACTGCCAAACAGTTCTTGCCTGTTGGAAATTGTAACCTTCTCAAGCCTCCACTAGTTATATGTTATGTTTATAATTGCTTATTGTATTATATGTGTATATTGGTTTGCAATTTTACCTAACCTCTTTGTCGTGGGAGGGGCTGCAGACCAGGTCTGGACATGTTCAGGACTAAGGCACCATTTTAGGTCAGTGTGTGTTAACATTAGACTCTTTGTTGCATCCCAGTTCAAGAAACGAGACCATAAGATTAAATCCACCACACTGGACTGTAGGAAAAGCAATCCTTGTTTATTGATGAAAAATTGGTTACAAAAGAAAGGTAAATGCAAAGTCAAAAAGCCCCAATAGAAACACAGCAGTCAGTAGAATCTCTGAACTTGAGCAAAATTTCAAAAGCCACAATACAAGAACCAGGAACCTGTTAGCCTTTTACTAACCATGAACTTGATAGCTAAACCTCTGGGATTACCGGCCATGAAACACAAGAAATCTGCCAAGGCACAGCCACAGTCCCAAATGTTGCTTGATCTAAAGAGGCACCCGGCAGGAGGCCTCTTAAACCAAAGAAGCTATTCTTTGAAACGCCCCTTGACTTTGAAGCCTGGGCCTGTCTCTCCTGTAAACGATGTGACCTTCGTAGAAACTGGGAAACATTTCTGTCTCTAACTATCTGTTCTCTTCGGTCCTCATCAAAAACCCCAGGTGGAGAGATATCACGGCTAGTGATATCACGGCTAACTTCCAAAACATTTTCCTTCAGTTGTTGAGTTTCATTTTCATCCCCGCTGACCTCTGCATCAACAACAGATTCCACACTGTCAGGGTCAGGGAGAGCTTGCTCAGTTGGAAAAACTATCAGAGAATCCGGTTCACACAGATCAGGATCAGGCTGAACCCCAACACTCTTCGAGAGCGTAGAAGCCATCAGTGTTTGCTTTGAGAAGCCATGTAGAGAAGTGTGTGTTTACATCAGAAGCAGTGAGTGCAGTTATACAGTTTAGATTTCAGTAAGATGTATGCTTAAAGACTCCATTGGAGTATGGACTATTGTTTCTAAGGAAGATGCTGTGTTACCTATACAGAGAAACTACTTAAAATCCTATTGTAACTGGATTCATAAGCAACATGCCTATAGGCTGTATATATGAAGTTTTGTGAGTAAACCAACTCTGTTACTTTTAAAGAAGACTGTTTATTTTGTCTCTTGAGAGCATGATTTAAAGGCAGATATATTTTAAGGGAGAGTAGATGTTTTGCAGCAACTAAAGGAACACTTCTGAGACCCTGCTGAATATATATTTTGTGCATTGGCATGTCTTTGTCCCTGGCAGTTCAAAGACATATCTAGGTGCATCGGTTTAACAACTGAGACATCTAGTTACCTTGCATGAATACTGGTGAATGTCACTTTTCAAATAGTTGTGACTTCTAACAAGGCCCCCGGTGGTGCAGTGGGTTAAAGCGCTGAGCTGCTGAACTTGCTGACCGAAAGGTCGCATGTTCGAATCCAAGGAGCGGCGTGAGCCCAGCTTCTGCCAATTTAGCAGTTCAAAAAGGTGCAAATGTAGGTAGATGAATAGGTACCGCTCCGGCGGGAAGGTAACAGCGCTTCATGAAGTCATGCTGGCCACATGACCTTGCAGGTGTCTATGGCTCAGTTGAATAACCCTTATCAAAAGACACTCTTTGCATGGACAAAAACAAAGGGTCGTGGCCTCTGGCCTCGGAGGTTTTGACCACCAGAGGAAACAGCTGATTGACAAGCTTAGATTATATCACATTGGAATGAAGAGAGCCTTCGGAAAGCTGCACCTCCTCCCGCCCTGTCAACTATTCAATCTCTCTCACTACAACATCCGCCCAAGTTTCCCCCAATGTTCCTCTGTCTTGGTATGGTAGAAAATCCGGATTATGGCAGTATCTCCAACACCAATGTTTATTAGAACCACTCAAAGGACAATAGAAGGCTAGCTTGAAGGCCTTTTTAGGACTCACCAGCCCCTTGGACATTTCCTGAATTTCCATAATCCACCCAAGAATGCATTGTATTCCCTTGTCCCGCCTCCCTCTCTCCTGATTCGCTGAAGCGCCAAGGCAGCCGAAGCCCTGTGATTGGCCCAGGCATGCAGCAGAAGCCTTGTGATTGGCCCAGGAGCTCGAGGGGCGGCCGAGCCTCCTCCCAGCTGTTGAAGCACCAGCCAATCACCTTCAAGCCAAGCGGAGGGCGGGGAGCAGGAGATTCAAACCAGGCAACTCTGTTTTTCTATAAAAATGGCTTTTATTTGTACTCATGCATGCTCAGCTTGGTGAAATATTGCTTTGCATCCTTTTCAGCTGAATCACAATAAATCATCTCAGTGGCGCTTCCTTCAACTTTGGTGAGATTTCTTTTGAGAATTTAGGAAAAACCTTTTAAATTGGACTTCCCTTTGCTCACCATTGTAGCGAGCCCTCTTTGGTGGGTCCGCAGGGTCTCTCCTACAGGGCCAGACCCTTTTAAATTCCTCCATGATTTCAAAAGTATGATGTGTTGACTGCTAACTCACCCAACTTCAAATCCTGGAGATACGGAGAAGACAGAATTGCTCGAGAGAGATTATCATTTTGGCAGGCGGAGAAACGGCATTTCAGACCGACCCTCCCATTGCTTTCCTTTCAGTTGTCCACAAAAGCAACAACAGAGGTGATCAGAAACAGGAAAGGTAGATGTTATCTTACGGTGTCCTTTGCATGCTCTGCGTTTTCCGTGGGGATCGTGTGGGATGAAGAGATGTGCAGCACGGCAGAGAAAGGAGTCTCCATGGCATGGCGGTGCAAAGGCCAGGCCTCATAAGGAAGACTGTGACTTGTTGTCTTGAAATGAACTACAGAACAACAAAATCACTAGTCTTCCATAAGAAGCAGGGCAAACAGGTGGAGCACGTCGTGTATCCCTTGCAATTCCTATATTTCTTTAGGGAAAATATGGCCTTCCGACTGCTTTGGTCTGTCAGGGGCAGTCTCAATTAATCCTCTGTTGTTCCACATACGAAATAGCAGAAGGTTCATAAACCAAGTAACAGTAAAACAAACAAACAATATAGATGAGAAGAGGACATGCCAATATTTTCTTTGTATTGTCAAAGGCTTTCATGGCCAGAATCACTGGGTTGTTGTAAGTTTTTGGACTGTATGGCCATGTTCCCGAAGCATTCTCTCCTGATGTTTCGCCTGCATCTATGGCAGGCATCATCAGAGGTTGTGAGGTCTGTTGGAAACTAGGCAAGTGGGGTTTACATATTTGTAGAATATTGTCCAGGGTTGGAGAAAGAACTCTTGTATATTGGAAGCAGGTGTGACTGTTGCAACTGGCTACCTCGATTAGCATTGAATAGCCTTGCAGTTTCAAAGCCTGGCTGCTTCCTGCCTGGGAGAAACCTTTGTTGGCTGGCCCTGATTGTTTCCTGTGTGGAATTCCCGTTTTCTGGTCTATTGGAAACTGGGCAAGTGAAGTTTAGTTATTTGTGGAAAGTCCAGGGTGGGAGAAAAAAACTTTTGTCTGTTTGAGGCAAGTGTGAACATGGCAATCGGCCAGTGAATGATGCTAGTGCTAATCAAGGTGGTCAGTTGCAACATTCACACTTGCCTCAAGCAGGCAAGAGTTCTTCCTCCCATCCTGGACATTCCACAGATATAGAAACCTCCCTTGCCTAGTTTCCAACAGACCTAACAACAATGTATTGTCAAAGGCTTTCATGGCCGGAATCACTGGGTTGTTGTAGGTTTTTTCAGGCTATATGGCCATGGTCTAGAGGCATTCATTCCTGACGTTTCGCCTGCATCTATGGCAAGCATCCTAAGGATGCATGCGAAACGTCAGGAGAGAATGCCTCTAGACCAGTGTTTCTCAACCTGGGGATCGCGAAGGGGTGTCATAGGGGTTGCCAAAGACCATCAGAACAGTATTTTCTGTTGGTCATGGGGGTTTTGTGTGAGAAGTTTGGCCCAATTCTATCATTGGTGGAGTTCAGAACACTCCTTGATTGTAGGTGAACTATAAATCCCAGTATCTACAACTCCCAAATGTCAAAGTCTATTTTCCCCAAACCCCATCAGTGTTCACATTTCGGCATATTGAGTATCCGTGCCAAGTTTGGTCCAGATCCATCATTGTTTGAGCCCACAGTGCTCTCTGGATGTAGGCAAACTACAACTCCCAAACTCAAGGTCAATGCCCACCAAACCCTTCCAGTATTTTCTGTTGGTCATGGGAGTTCTCTGTGCCAAATTTGGTTCAATTCCATTGTTGGTGAGGTTCAGAATACTCTTTGTTTACATGTTAACTATAAATCCCAGCAACTACAACTCCCAAATGACAAAATGAATCCCACCAGTATTCAAATTTGGGCATACCGGGTATTTGTGCCAAATTTGCTCCAGGGAATGAAAGTACATCCTGCAGATAATTATTTACATGGCGATTCATAATGTTACGGTTATGGTTGGGGGTCACCACAACATGAGGAACTATATTAAGGGGTCGCGGCATTAGGAAGGTTGAGAACCACTGCTCTAGACCATGGCCATATGGCCCGAAAAAACCTACAACAACCCAGACCTAACAACCTCTGCCTGCGATCGATGTGGGTGAAACGTCAGGAGAGAATGCTTTTGGAACATGGCCAGACAGCCTGGAAAACTCACAAAAACCCAATACACTCATGGTGCCCCATTGGTTCACAAGGAGATAAAATATATCTCTGGTTTATCTCTTTTTCTGTCTGATTTTGGCACAACTTCTCTGCTTTCCATGTCCAAGTGGTCATTTATGTCCACATTTTTGGACTGCAGTCATAAGTCAAACGCTTCAAAGCTCTGCCACTTTTCCCTTTTAGATGTCCGAGGGCATGTTTAGTCCCCTGAAGAAACAAAGAAAGGCAGCAATTGTCTTCAAACTATAATTTCCCCTCCCTTCCACTTACCAGCTTTTCCATGCTTGCAAAACCTGCCTGAAATCTCTCCCCCGCATCTTTGCATTTCCCGGTCCCCCTGGTGCAAACCTAATTAATGCTTCTTTAACGATCAAATCATTAAAACCATACACAATTACTTCCTAGGAGGTCACTGAAGGCTATTCTGTTTGGAAGGAAATCTCTAATTTTGTTTATTACGAGTCGCGAAATCACGGCTTACGGTAGGAGGCAACAACGTATGTTCTGTTCTTTGGGGGCATCCTGTGCTGGAGATTGTTCTGCCAAATTGCCCATTGTTCTGCCCCTTGGAAGCTGTCTGCTCAAAAAGTAAATGTGGAAGAAACAGAATTATAATCAACATTGGTCGAAATGCAGCAAGACGTTCAAAACAAACAAAATGGATTTACATACCAGGCGCAATGGATTTCAAGCCAGAAACAATAGTTTCCTGCTCCCTGAACCAGTGTGGCTGCTAGTCACGGACGGAGGGAACTTCGGGCACTTTAAGCCAACTCGGGATGCCAATTCTTATTAGTGCCACGCTCCTGTGGCTCACGAGAGAAATCAAAATAATTTCTGTTGCCTAGATTTACTGGTGCTTTTTTTTGTTTTGATTTGCTCAGGAAGGATTGTTGTATTTTGTGGATTGAAAGAATCATAAGAAGTCCATGGTGGCGCAGCGGGTTAAACCCTTGTTCTGGAAGAACTGAAGACTGTTAGGTCATAGAATCGTACAATTAATTAGTGAACATCTCTTAGAATCATAGAATCAAAGAGCTGGAAGATATTTATTTATCGTGTCATCAGCAACCATACCATTGTGTTACAATTCTAACAGAACAAAACAAACACACAGATTAAAAAGAAAAAGAAAAGAACACACACAGAGATTTTGCAAACTTGGTAGTGGATTAAATGTCCTTTGACCAGTATCTGGCCACTTGGAGTGCCTCTGGTGTTGCCACAAGAAGGTCCTCCATGGTGCATCATGTGGCAGGGCTCAGGGTGCATTGCAGCAGGTGGTCAGTGGTTTGCTCTTCTCCACACTCGCATGTCGAGGATTCCACTTTGTAGCCCCATTTCTGAATGTTGGCTCTGCATCTCGTGGTGCCAGAGTGCAGTCTGTTCAGCACCTTCTAGGTCGCCCAGTCCTCTGTGTGCCCAGGGGGGAGTTTCTCATTTGGTATCAGCCATGGATTGAGGTGCTGGGTTTGAGCCTGCCACTTTTGGACTCTCGCTTGCTGAGGTGTTCCAGTGAGTGTCTCTGTAGATCTTAGAAAACTATTTCTAGATTTAAGTCGTTGACGTGCTGGCTGATACCCAAACAGGGGATGAGCTGGAGATGTCTCTGCCTTGGTCCTTTCACTATTGGCTGCTACTTCCTGGCGGATGTCAGGTGGTGCAATACTGGCTAAGCAGTGTAATTTCTCCCGTGGTGTAGGACGCAGACACCCTGTGATAATGCAGCATGTCTCATTAAGAGCCACATCTACTGCCATCCAAGAAGCAGGAATATTGCATTCAAATCACCCCTGACAGATGGCCATCCAGCCTCTGTTTAAAAGCTTCCAAAGAAGGAAGCTGTCCGAACGTATTCTCCCCTATGAACAATCTAGGTTGTTAAGATCGTCTGGAGGGGCCCTGCTCTCAGTCCCACTGGCCTCACAAGTGCGTCTGGTGGGGACGAGGGACAGGGCCTTCTCGGTGGTGGCCCCTCGACTCTGGAACTCTCTCCCACTGGAGATCAGAACTGCCCCCTTCATTCTGTCATTCAGAAAACGGGTGAAAACCTGGCTATGGAGTTTGGCTTTCGACGAGTTAATCAATATCTCTGTAATCGGATGGATGACGACGAATGACGAACAACGAATTTACTATGACGACTTGTTTTTATGAGATTGCATTTCGCTGTTTTAACGTTTTAACTGAATATGTTATATGATGTTTTTAATGATTGTTTTGTGATATTATTGTTGGAAACCGGCCCGAGTGCCCCGATAGAGGGGAGAAGACCGGTATACAAAATTGCTCAATAAACAAATAAATAAATAAATAAGGAGCCTCCACCACACTCCAGGGCAGAGAGTTCCACTGCTGAACGGCTCTCACAGTCAGGAAGTTCTTCCTCATGTTCAGATGGAATCTCCTCTCTTGTATGTATTGTCGAAGGCTTTCATGGCTCAGAGGATGCTTGCCATAGATGCAGGCGAAACGTCAGGAGAAATGCCTCTAGAACATGGCCCTATAGCCCGAAAAAACCCACAAGAACCTACTCCTCTCTTGTAGTTTGCTCTAGGCACTGTCAGGTCATTATATGCTAATCAAGGTGGTCAGTAGAAACATTCACACCTAGCTCCAGCAGACAAGAGTCCTTTGTCCCACCCTGGTCATTCCCACCCTGGTCATAAACCCTTTTTCCTAGTTCTAACAGACCTCACTACCTCTAAGGATGCTTGCCACAGATGCAGGCAAAACGTCAGGAGAGAATGCCTCTAGAACATGGCCATATAGCCTGAAAAAACCTACAACAACCCGTTGTGAGGTCTGTTGGAAACTAGGAAAATTGGGTTTATATTTCTGTGGAATGTTCAGGGTGGGACAAAGAATTCTTGTCTATTGGAGATAGGTGTGAATGTTTCAACTGACCACCTTGATTAGTATTTGATGGCCTGGCAGTTTTTTGGTGTGGCTTGTTAGTGCCTGGGGGCAGGCATGTAGCCGGGGGGGGGGGGGGTCCTGGGGGGCTTCTGATGGTGGTCAGCGAGAAGGCCTTACTGGTGCATTATTTAAACTGTTATGTTTATTCATATCATGATCTGATCACCATGCTCAATATATCCCACATGCATGGGGATATCCCCCCCCCCCGGAAACAAAATCCTGGCTACGGGCCTGCCTGGGGGAATCTTTTGTTGAGAGGTGATTAGCTGTCCATGATTGTTTCCTCTCTGGAGTTTCCCTGTGTTTGGGTCTTGTTTTGTTGTTATAATTTTAGAGTTTTTTTTAATACTGGTAGCCAGATTTTGTTCATTTTCATGGTTTGGCCTTGTAGTCTCCTCCGACTACGATTGTATTATCATGATCATCACCACCACCGTTCAACACTGGAATATTCCCCCAGCATTTTTTAAAAAAAATCAGACATTTGAAACCTAATAGGATTTGAAGTTCATGAAGCGCTATGCTGCACAGTATTTTTCCATTTGCAGAAAGCTGCTGGCGACTATTGCTTGAATGCTGGAGTGCTATTGCAATCCCAGACTGGCAGACCGAAGTGGGGAGGGCAGAGAAAGAGGGATCTCTTCCTCCGCAGGGACTCCTTGATAACTAACTGTGAGATGAGTTATTTTTCTCAACGGCAAGGAGTGCTTCTTCTTCCATAATGAACCTGCCGCAAAACCAAGTTCAGGGTCCACATCATAGAATCATAGAATCAAAGAGTTGGAAGAGACCTCATGGGCCATCATCCAGTCCAACCCCATTCTGCCAAGAAGCAGGAATATTGCATTCAAATCACCCCTGACAGATGGCCATCCAGCCTCTGCTTAAAAGCTTCCAAAGAAGGAGCCTCCACCACACTCCCTCCGGGGCAGAGAGTTCCACTGCTGAACGGCTCTCACAGTCAGGAAGTTCTTCCTCATGTTCAGATGGAATCTCCTCTCTTATAGTTTGAAGCCATTGTTCCATTGCGTCCTAGTCTCCAGGGAAGCAGAAAACAAGCTTGCTCCCTCCTCCTCCCTGTGGCTTCCTCTCACATATTTATACATGGCTATCATATTTCCTCTCATCCTTCTCTTCTTCAGCCTAAACATGCCCAGCTCCTTAAGCCGCTCCTCATAGGGCTTGTTCTCCAGACCCTTGATCATTTTAGTCTCCCTCCTCTGGACACATTCTAGCTTGTCAATATCTCTCTTGAATTGTGGTGCCCAGAATTGGACATAATATTCCAGGTGGACTATTGTAACACTTTGTATGTTGGCCTTCCTATTTCTGCAACCCGCAAGCTGCAGAATGCTGCAGCCAGGCTACTCACAAAAACGCCCATGAAATGCCATAGAACACCAGTGCTGCAGCATCTACACTGGCTCCCCATTGAGCATTGTGGTTTGTATAAGATACTGGTCTTGACCTTTAAAACTTTATTTGGCCAGGGTCCATTGTATCTTAGAGACCGTCTCTCCTTCTACCATCATCAGAGGTCGCCACGATTTGCTCTATTTACCGAGTCCTAGAGAAGTGCACTTGGAAAGCACCAGACAGAGGTGGGCCTTCTCTGTTTCTGCCCCTGCCTTATGGGATCCCTTATGGTCTCCCTATATGAGATGAGCCATGCGTGACTCAGGGCACTTTATCCTAGCACTTAAGACCTGGCTTTTCACTAGAGCATTTGACCCATGTTAATTTTAATATTTGTATGTATGTGTTTTATCCTGTATAATTTCTGCAATGAAAATTGCCTGGAGCATCTCTGATGGAGGGCAATTAATAAGTAATTTAAGATGATGATGATGATGATGATGATGATGATAATGATGATAATGATGATCTATGGCAGGCATCCTCAGATGTTGTGAGGTCATCACAACCTCTGAGGATGCCTGCCATTGATGCAGGCGAAACGTCAGGAGAGAATGCTTCTGGAACATGGCCATACAGCCTGGAAAACTCACAACAACCCAGTGATTCCGGCCATGGAAGCCTTCGGCAATACATTAATGTCAAACAGTTTGGAAATTGGGTTGTTGTAGGTTTTTCCGGGCTATATGGCCATGTTCTGAAGGCAATTTTTCTCCTGACGTTTCGCCTGCATCTATGGCACTACCTCAGAGGTAGTGACCTCACTACCTCTGAGGATGCTTGCCATAGATGCAGGCGAAACGTCAGGAGAAAAATTGCCTCCAGAACATGGCCATATAGCCCGGAAAAACCTACACCAACCCAGTAATTCCGGCCATGAAAGCCTTAGACAATACAGTAGAGCCTTTTGATACAATGCCCTGTTTATAGCATGTCTGTCTAGCATGGTCTGTCTATATATGTTGTGCTGTCTGTCTATATATGTTGCGTGTCTGTGGCATTGAATGTTTGCCATGTATATGTACCCTGTGGGGTAAGGGCAGAATGTAAATACTGAAAATAAAAATAAATAAATGTGGTGCAATGCTTTAAGTGTTGGGTTGTGATGCTGGGCATCAGAGTTTAAAATCCTTACACAGTCATGGAAACTCACTGGGTGATCTTAGGCGAGTCACACTCTCTCAGCCTCAGAGGAAAGCAAAAGCAATCAAAAGATAAAATCCAAAATGATACACACAGACACACACATTATAATTCAGAATGTGCTCTAGATAGCAGAATGTTTTCTAGATGGTGGTGCAGCAGGTTAAACTGCTGAGCTGCTGAACTTGCCAATCAAAAGGTTAGCGGTTCAAATCTGGGGAGCGGGGTGAGCTCCCACTGTTAGCCTCAGCTTCTGCCAACCTAGCAGTTTGCAAACATGCAAATGCGAGTAGATCAATAGGTACTGCTTCGGAGGGAAGGTAACAATGCTCCATGTAGTCATGACCACATGACCTAGGAGGCATCAATTTTAATTGTTACATTTGGCCCGGCCATTGTTTTTAATTGCGTCATTGGGTGTTGTTAATTGTTATTGCTTTGTTTTTGAGTTATTGTGTTGTTGCTGCTGCTGCTGTTTTATTGTTGTATTTGGGCTCGGCCTCTTGTAAGCCGCATAGAGTCCTTTGGGAGATGGTAGTGGGGTATAAATAAAGGTTTATTATTATTATTATTATTATTATTATTATTATTATTATTACGGGTAACGCTGGCTCTTCGTCTTAGAAATTGAGAGGCGCATCACCCCCTGCCTCCCCCCCCCCCCCCCCCCGAGTCAGACATGACTAGTAGGGCTGGGCGGTTTCGTTTCGTTAATTCATAATTCGTTAAAAATTCGTTATTTTTTTGTTAACGAAGCGATAACGAACCATTCTGGAGCAACTTAAAAACGAAACGAATTTTTCAATTCGTTTCGTAAATGCTTCGTATTTAGTTATGTATTCGTTTCGTTATTGGTTTGAGGTCGTTTCGTTATTATTTCCGCATGTCTGGGGCAAGTTTTATAGTTGTTTTTTGTTTAATTAGTGAAAAAAAATTATAATATCACACCAACAGTCAACAACAGAGGGAGAGGGAAGCGTCAGAAGTTTTTTTAGCGTATTGCGCAATCGCGGCCGCCATTAACGAATCGATTCGTTATTGTTTCGTTATTGTTTTGTAATTTTTTTACCATTTACGAAATTTCGTAAATATCGAACTTTTTTTAAGGAAAATTTCGGAATTCTTTTAAATATCGAAACGCAAAAAACCCCAAAAAACGAATCGATTTTAGAAACAAATTTTTCCGTTGTTACCCAGGCCTAATGACTAGACTTAATGTCAAGGGGAAACATTTACCTTTCGTTATCATTTTTGCTGTAAGCGTTTTGCAAATGGTAAGTATTTTAGAAAAATACGAACCATTTGATGTGGGGGCTTCAGAGACTTGGATAGATGTAAGCCATTAGCAAAATTCCTGTGCACAAAAGGAAATGTAGGAAACGGCAAGCCTTTAATCAACTCCATTTATGCAAATACGTTTCGCACAGATGTTCTCTTTTGCCCTTACTGTTTGTCTTTCCCAATGGTTCTCAACTATAATAGCCAGGAGCTTTGAACAATTTGCAAAACCTCTTGCTTCAAGCATTCGGAACACTTCTGAAATATAACAAATTAAAAATGCTGTAGTAGCTTCTAACTTTCACGACTGCAGGGCAGTGCATCGTCTCCAGGCTGTAATATGGACTTTAAAGAGCTAACCAAGGTGCAAATCCTATGCCCAACTTAAGCAGAGTACTGTGGATAGCTTTCAAGGTTAAAGACCGCATTCATCCATGATGGATTGGCCCACAGAATTTGTGAAGCTGCCAAACCCTTAGACAAAACACCAAACTCGTTGTTGTATTATGGCATCCAATTGCAAAGAGCCCTTTTGTGTCAAAACAGTTGAAGATGAGACTGGATCTGGTGCCTTTACGACACAAATTTTTAAAGCCGAGGGCCGGTTCATGGTCCCAGAGACTGATGTGGGGCTGGACTACAGTTTGAAGAAAACACGAACTGTACAGGTACAACTGCACCAGGAGCTCCAGTTTTGTTTGCTTTGCATTTAATGTTTGTTATAGTCCTAAGTTTCAGGGACTCTGCGGATAGGTGGCTTCTTTTGGCTGCAATCATAGGGCAAGCCACCTGTCAATTATCGTTAGGTTCCCTGGTCCCGCCCCCTTTTTGGGTTTTAGAGGGAATAGGAGCCATTTTGAGTTCAGTCCACACAGAGAAGCCTTTCACACAGGACATAAAACTAAGAGTTCCTGTAGAAAGCTTCATCTTCTACAGCTTGGCCGGGGAGAAAGGTCCCATAGCTTGGCCAAGGATTATACAGCCTTACAGCTCCTTTGCTGAAGGACTTCAGTCAACCATCACCGAAACCTGAGTTCTTTTCCCCTGGAAGTCTACAAAGCTTTGCTTGGTAAGGGTCACTCGCAGAAGCCAGAAGCAGTTGGTACCGGGTGCAGGGGCTCCACGCCAGCAGAAGCAAAAACAGACTGCCCAGATTAGAAGTTAAGGATTTCCCTATTAGCTAAAATACAGTTTATGAAGATAGTGCCTGTTCCCTGTGGACATGATTGAGAGAGAGCCAATAGACTGTTAAGAAAGCTTTAAAGTACCTGTTTGTTTTCATTAATAAAGAACTTTGTTGAACCTTTAAGCAATCTAAAGACTCTGTTTTAAGGAAATCCAAAGGCCTTTAATCTGAGGCAGCCCCGGCATCCCATTGGGCACGCAGAATTTATGTCCTGTTTACAGTCTTATGCACAGGCCCAGCGTGCGATAGCACATGAACCAATTCCTAAGCACAAAGCACATTTCTTATTTGTAGTGCCAAAAAGCAGGAATGAACAATTTAATGATCAAAATGAAGAACAATTTTAACCAACACAAACTTACCTGTATTTCAATGGGAAAGGGCCGCAGTGGTGCAATGGGTTGGCAATTCAAAGCCCTGGGTCGCGGTGAGCTCCTGATGTCAGCCCTAGCTCATGCCAACCTAGCAGTTCGAAAACATGCAAATGTGAGTAGATCACATTGGTTTTGTTTGGTCATGTCAGGAGCGACTTGAGAAACTGTAAGTAGCTTCTGGTATGGGAGAATTGGCTGTCTGCAAGGACGTTGCCCAGGGGATGCCTGGATGTTTTGATATTTAACCACCCTTGTGGGAGGCTTCTCTCATGTCCCCGCATGGAGAGCTGGAGCTGATAGAGGGAGCTCATCCGTGCTCTCCCCAGTTTTGAACCTGCAACCTGTCGGTTCTCAGTCCTGCCTGCACAGGGGTTTAACTCACTGCGCCATTGGGGACTCCGCTTTGGTGGGAAGGTAATAAAAGGCACCCATGCAGCCATGCCAGCAAACACGACCAGGAGGTGTCTATGGACAACAGGCATCTCAGCTTGGAAATGGAACAAGAGCACCTCCCCATGGCCGGAATTGAGCACCACCTGCAGAAGCCGGAAATGAAAGAGGAAGCCTTTACCTTTGTTCTGTGTATTTATGCATGCCCCATCGCTAGCAGCCCTTAGAAGGAGCTTGAAAACGTGGATGTTCTAGTGTACCTTCCCAGAATAAGGAAATCCAAGCAATGTGTCCCAAATGCACTTTATGAGAGATTTAGGATTGTCTGCATGCCCACCTATCCCTAAAATATCTATCCTATTTCACTTGGACATGCCCAGCATTTTTTAAAATTTTAACCATTACATTTGGCCCTGCCACAGTTTTTTAATGCATCGTGATATTATTGTTGTTGTTTTTGCTTTGTTTATGAGTTTATTTGTTGTTGTATTGTGGCCGTTGTTGTTTTATTGATGTATTTGGGCTCAACCTCTTGTAAGCCACACCGAAACCTGTGGGAGATGGTAAAGGTAGGTAGAGGTAGTCCCCTGACATTAAGTCCAGTCATGTCTGACTCTGGGGTGTGGTGCTCATCTCCATTTCTAAGCCGAAGAGCCAGCGTTGTCCGTAGACACCTCCAAGGTTATGTGGCCACTGTGTAATAAGAAATTCAATGTGCAAATTTGATAAATGTGAATTTAAAATGATGTGTGGGAATGAATGGAAGAATGGAAGGATGTATGGATGGAGCTAATAATTTTGGAATCACCAGTATAATATTAAGGCCTGCAATGACTAACTACCTGCTTGCTGGACTTGCTAATGAGAAACCCTGATAAGAACTGGGACAGGGATAAAGGAAATGTTTGCAACATTCCTTATGTTAAGAAGGAAGTCAACAGAAGATCAACACCAATCAAGAAGATCAACATCTGGCCAGGAAACTGGGATGGAAGACGTCTATCATTAATTTACAACTTTGGGACTACATCAACAGAATTTTCCTATAAAAGACTCAGCCTAATAATGCTCAAATCGTGGCAGACCGAGGAGTCTGATCCACCCGCCATGCTCTGCTCCATGGGAAGGAGAGAGGTGGTGTATTTGGAGAGTGTCAGATATGCTATGGGAAAGCATGATTCTGGACACTTTGGGGCTTCTTTCTCAAGGGAAGAGGAAGAAGTGCGCTTTTGGAGTCTTAGATTTTGTGCAGGGAGTCAGGTTCTGCTGTATGGAAAACAGAGATCTGGTCCTTGGCACTGTTCTTAGGGAAAGAAGTTTTGGTATCTCAACGTTTTGAAGTTATGGCGTTATGGAAGTTATGGAACTATGCGTTGGCAGGCTGCAGGAAATCAGGGTCTGGCCTTACAGGTGCTTCTCCAAGGAGGGAGAAAGGATATGGTAATATTTGGATGCATGTGGATGAATGCATGTACATGTGTGTGAATGCTGAGTGAAAATGTAATTCCCCTTTGTTTGTTTGTTAACCAATGTAATTGTGAATCCAATGTAGTTGCATAGAATCTGTATGTCTGTATGTCCAATGTCATTCTTTGTCTAAATGTTTTCTGTAATCTGATATATCTTCTCACACTGGAAATTGCAATAAAAAGAACCTATGCTTCAAAGTTATTGAAAAGTCATTC